>NC_080387.1:19668044-19968044 GCF_028751815.1 Salvia miltiorrhiza
TAATAATTTTCTCGCTGCGCGGCTAATTTGTTATGTGAGATTTTTTACCAGTTGTGCAATCGAGTTTGCC
This sequence comes from Salvia miltiorrhiza, assembly GCF_028751815.1. Lineage (NCBI taxonomy): Eukaryota > Viridiplantae > Streptophyta > Magnoliopsida > Lamiales > Lamiaceae > Salvia > Salvia miltiorrhiza. The sequence goes on from NC_080387.1 coordinate 19,668,115, forward strand.
ATTTAAGGCTCATTTCTCTCCCTAAGTAACTGAGTTGTCATATGACATATATTTTACCCCCTCCCTTTTGAAACACGAACTATGTTTTACTCTCCCCCTTTTGAAACATATCTTGCTCCCTCCCTTTGAAACATGAAGTTTATCTTGCAAATATAATCAATATAAACCCTTTGTATTGGGCGAACAAGAGAAGCATTGCAGGAAGATGTCGAAGTAATATATAGTCTTGTCAAAGCTGATAACATTTAGACTTTTTGCACTGAACACGACTTAGACATTTTGAGAATGGTTTAGACATCTGCGCTGAAAACTGCTTAGATATTCTGAACTGACAACGACTCATATATTATGTGCTGAATAAGACTTAGATAATTTGCGCTGAGATGACCTAGATAATCTACGCTGTGAATGACTTAGATAATCTGCGCTGTGAATGACTTAGATAATCATAAAGTAAGATAATTCGAATTGTTGATGAAACAGCCCTGCCAAGGTCTATGCCCTGACGTTGACTCCATTTCGTACATGCTCATTGAGCCCTTTTGGTACTTTGCTCATTGAGCCCCTGATGGTACTTTCGAATTTTTTATCCCTAAAAAATAGGATATGAGAGATAGTAGGGGGTATACACCATCATGCTTATATGTTTCGATGAAATCATGCATGTAGCGATAGACTTTAGTTCTGCGAAGTACCTGAGTCACCACTGGTTAGTGGGTTACATTTTTCATATTATGATGTTTATCATATTTGTTCAAGTCTTTTCCAAAATATATTTATCCTATGCTGCAATAATTCTTGAGCACGAGTATTATTAAATTATGAGGGCCCCTTGAGACAGGCCTGTAAACTCATTGCAGAGATAACCCAAAACTTTGATCGTATAAATTTGTTTCACTATGCATATCACAACAAAGTATTCCATGTTCTTAGAATCAAACGAGTCATAATATAATTATACTTCTAGAAATAGATCATTAGATCAAGATAAAGCAAACCCCAATTAATGAGATATTTTGCTATCATAATAAAATACAAATATTGATGAATGCTTGTCTTCTTGGCCTACGAAAGATAAAAACAATCATAAGCTTCTAATCAGGCTTCCCTTCAAGTGAAAATAGAGTACATAAAAGTACATGTAATCGTATATTCTTGGATCCTTGACTTGAATGACATCAAAGCCACAAAAGAATTACTCACAATGGAGCTTCAAAAGTCCCACTTAGCATGGTAATATATAAATCGTCCCCAACAAAACTAATCCAACTTAATTCAGCCACCACTTATATCAACAAGTTGTTAATATGAAATCATTGTTGCAATATCACGAAGGATTTATACACGTGTGATAGAAAATCAGTTAATCCAACAACAAAATCATTTTTTTCTCGGTCTTAGCCCGTGAGTTTCATTTAAATCTACGAATTTATAGCATCCAGAAACCCCTACGTCAAAAATGAGGTACACAACATGAGTATATTAGAGACCGATGCATGACAATGGTAGTACTTTATTAACCTGAGCAACATTAATTACTAGAGATTTGAATCGAATTGCATTTTCAAGAGAGATATGAAAACAAAGTTATCAACAAAAAATTTCAAAATCAATGAACAAATCACACCCATAGACTCCCAAAAGATGGTAAAGAGCAAAATGGAACATATATTTTCCCTGCTGAGTATAATATTTTTTTTTTTGAGGAAAACCGCATCACTTAACTCACGAAACAGAAGAGTTTACATCAGCTGGCAAAAAGGAAGAAAAAATAGCAGAACAACGAAAAGAAAGACTAAACTTAGCAAGACGATCAGCAATCTCGTTTCCTTCACGCGGGGTCCAGCTGAACTCGCAATCTCTCATTGACTCAACCTAGAACACCTCTAGTTTGACTTGCAATAGAACAAGGACATCCTAGTGATGGTAAGTTGACCCAGTGTCATCTCTCAAGGAAAGTCTTTAAGGGCTTTTAGTAGTATCGCAGGAAAAACAATAAAGAAAGCAGTAAAGAGATTGATTATTAAACTAAAACTTAGAATTAAAAACTTAAGTAAAAACCGAATTGTAAAACTAAGCTAGGCGAATTGAACTATTAAACCCTAGACAAGATTTTAAAGAACTTAAATTAAACCTACTTATGAAAGTAAATACTTGTAAAAGTAAAGACTTCTAATCTAGGCATAAACTAAAGTGCATAATTTAAATTGCATAATTAAGAAGAAAGCATAAACATGAATGAAAAACGTAAACATGATTAAACAGAAATAAATTAAATTAAATACGAAATACCGTAAAATCCTTGAACGTGTAATCGTGTCACGCAATCACAATCCAAGAAACTAAACTAAAAACGAAATTGAAATCTAACTTAGAACAATAAAAACTTGAAACTATGAAAGTAAGTAAATTCCTAAGCTTCGGATGCCAACAGATTGCAAAGATGGCGTCTAAAACTAGGGCAAGGGATTGATTATTACAATGAAAAGTATGGCCCTATTTATAGACTTCAATTCCCTATGGATCACCATGGAAGTTGCCATGCAAAGAAGAATTCTAAAGGCAATAGAATCGTGCAAAATAAGGCAACTTCCAGCTGCAATGCGCGCTCTGGGAACACTTCTACTCTGGTGGAATTCGGGGCTCTCGCCAGCGAAATGGCTTCCGCTCTGGCATTCGCCAGAGGAATGGGTCTCCAGCGGAATCGCTTCCTCTCTGGCATTCGCCAGAGGAACGGTGAGTTCTCTGCTATCGAGCGCTGGACTTTACTTCTCTGATGCTGGCGCTTCTCGGCAGAGGAATAGGTGATTCTTCTGCTCTGGCTTCTCGATTCCTCTGACTTTTGACTCCTCTGGCTAGAGACCTCTCTGACTAGTGACTCCTCTGGCTGGTGACTCCTCTGGCGCTTTTCTCTCCTCTGGCGCTTTTCTCTCTGGCGCCTTTCTCCTCTGGCGGTCGACTCCTCTGGTGCTTTTCTCCTCTGGCGGTCCGCGGATTTCTCTGGCTTCCCATTTTGCTGCTCTGGCATGCGATTTCTCTGACTTAGCGAGTTCTCTGCTCTGTCTGAGACGATTTCTCTGCTCTGGTCTGGTCTGGCGTAAAAACGCCATTTTTAGCTAAAAATCCCCAAAATTATACTCTTCCACCTTTAAAACCTAAATCTCCTGAAAAGCATCAAATACACCATAAAACGCACCAATTTCCAGAAGATTTAACTTACAATGAGCTCATTCAAACCCCTAAAATTAGAACAATTAAGCATAAATCAACCCCCCCACACTTAGCCTTTTGCTTGTCCTCAAGCAAAATCCGTATGAATCATAGGAAGAGATTGATTTCAACAATGCTAATTTCCATCCAAACATTCATCAAGTCAATTCAAAATTTTACAATCAACACACATTTCTCGATCATGCAAGTAACTCAAAGTTTAAGAAGCAACAAAAGAGTAATGTAAGCAATTCGATCAGACCCAATTCTCCGCTAGAAGTGAATTCCCTAATGTGATCGCCTTTATAATCAATATCACCATTTTCACACTTTGTGTGCTTAAAATTTTCGACAGTTGAGCCATAATTCGTGAAATAAAAACCATTTGGATGTAATCCAAAGTCTTTTCACGTGATTTCCCATGCTCATAGTTAGACTAGAGGAGCAGAGACTCAGAGCTAACACATTTCAGAACAGGCCAGATGTTTCAGAGCTGGCAATTTTAAAATTGGCAATTCGTCCAAAATTTTTCACATTTCACAGATAAGATACGATCGTAGGCAATCACAATGACAACACTCCTTCTAGCATCTACCGGACAAATCACGTTTTACTAACTTACAATCGTGTTGTAACAAAACTCTTAATTCTTTGCACAATCAAGAAACATATATCAAGAGTAAAACAAGAATAACCACCATTCATTCACAAACCCGAAATTCGCATCGAAAACCATCTACTCTTCCACAAATTCATAAAAATTAGCAAGATTCGAGACCAAAAACTAAGCATAGAAAGACTAATCTCGCCCAATTGAAAATATATGCACAATAAAACACCCCCCACACTTAAAGCATGCTATGTCCTCAGGGCACAAAAGAAATAAGAAGAGTTAAGAAAACGTCCCTGATTATTGGCATTGAGAAACTGAAGCATCGTGAGAGGCGGTTAAGAAGGGGCTTTGCGGTCTGTGGCAGAGTTAGAACTGCAGCGAGCGCGAAAAAGTACAGCGCGGAGAAGTGCAGCGCTGAAAATAATATATGCTCACCAAGCATCATAGTATCCGCAAAGCATCCAAAACTTAGGAGAGACACGAAACACACAACTAAAAACAAAGAAAAACAGAAAGTAAAAACAAACCAACGGTGGGTTGCCTCCCACCAAGCGCTAGAGTTAAAGTCTCCAGCCCGACTTCAGTTTGATCTTTAGTGAGGATCGTGCAGAGTGTGAGACTCCACCACCATAGGAATACTCCGCCCATAGTAGGATTTCATGCGATGTCTGTCTCCTCTGAAATTCTCCTTAGAATGGGTTGCGCCAGGGTCAAACACGTCCTTTGGCAACACGCCTTCTTTATTCAGGGACAACGCTACCGATCTTAACCTCGGCTTTTCCTTTTTCTCTTCTAAGAACATGTATTTGAGATTGGCTGGGAGTTCCTTCAGTTCCAGCGCTGGCCTCGTGGTTCTCATCTGTTCATCAATGGGCAGCTCCGTATGGCAGTGCAGCACTGAGCTCGGCAGAGCTGGACTAGACATGGCTGAGCTCGGCATAACTGGCTGGGCAGTGCGGGGCAGCACAGAGCTCGGCATAGCTGAGCTGAAGGGTGCAGCGCTGGGCAGTGGAGAGCTGAAGGTTGCAGAGCTGAAGGGGGCAGCGCTGGGCAGTGGAGAGCTGAACTCTTTAGCTTCCCGAGCTAGCTCTTCCATGTCTGTCGATCCAGCACAGACTTCCACACACTCCTGCTCCTGTAAAAATACCTTCTCAACCAAGCCATCAATAGGATCTATAAAGGAGCATTCGTTGATAAAATTTGCAGAAGGCATAGCACGACTATCATGCACAGAGAAAGACACTGACTCCCCTAACACAGTCATTTTAATATTTCCATCCTTAACATCAATTAAGGTGTTAGTGGTTGCCATAAACGGTCTTTCTAACAGTAGTGTGTGCTCTACACCATTTTCATGCACCTCCCCAATGTCGAGAACCACAAAATCTACGGGAATAATCAAGCCCCCAACATTTACTAAAACATCCTCTATGATCCCACGGGGGTATCTAACGGACCTATCGGCGAGTTGTAGACACATGCGGGTGGGTTTCAAATCACCTAACTCTAATTGTTTGAAAATAGAGTAAGGCATAAGGTTAATTCCAGCACCCAAATCTAACATTCCCGTAGCTTCCTTACCATTTCCTAAAGCAATTTTAATCACGAAGCTACCTGGGTCGCGTTGCTTTGGTGGCAGAGGCTGCTGTATGATCGAGTTCACAATTTCTGAGACCAGAACCTTCTCATTGTCCTCGAACTTCCGCTTGTTGGAGACTAACTCCTTAAAAAACTTCACATACGCTGGGACTTTTCTGATCACATCCAGGAGGGGCAGATTCACGTTCACCTTGGCAAGCATGTTGTAGAAGTCGGCGAACTGTTTATCCATCTTTTCATTCCGCAATCTGCCCGGAAAAGGAATTGGTGGCCGATAAGGTGTAGTGGATTTGTGTAGTTTGGCCTCTTTTCCTTCCTCCATCACTCCGTCTTTTGGGTGATCTTCCTTCTCTCCTTCCTTTTTCTTCTGCTCTGGTCCTTTTTCTTCATAAGGGCTCGTCAGAGTGGAACTTGGCAGAATTGAACCTTGTGCGGTGGAACTCTGCAGAACTGACTTCTCCAGAGGTAACTTCGGCATCTCTGGACTCGGCAGAGCTGGCTTCGCCAGAGGTGCCTTCGGCATCTCTGGAATCGGCAGGACTGGCTTCGCCAGAGGTGATTTCGGAAGCTCTGACTTTGGCATGGCTAAACTCGTCAGAGCTGGTGATCGTGACAGAGTGAACGGCTTTGTTAGAACTGGCGGTCAGATCAGCTCTGGCCTGCGAGTCGGCTCTGGTACCTCCACTTGATTGTCTACCAATTTACCACTACGGAGAACAGTGATAGCTTGAGCCTGATGAGTTTGCAAGGGTTGACCATGGAATTTTCCGGGCTGCTGTTGCTGCTGCAATTGGTTCAAGGTGCCCGACAGTTGCCCTACGGTGGTCTCAAGTCTTTTTATGGTGGATGCTTGAGACTCCATATTCTGTTTAGTCATCTCCATATTTTGCTTGCTAATCTCCATAAAAGCTTGCAACGTATCTTCAAGTGATGACTTCTGGGGCTGAATATGGGGCAGAAGTCATCACTTGAAGATACGTTGCAAGCTTTTATGGAGATTAGCAAGCAAAATATGGAGATGACTTCTGGGGCTGAGCATGTTGCTGCGAAGGCTGAAAATTCCCTTGCTGTTGATACCTCGGTGGATATTGTTGGGGAAAATTTTGTTGCGGTGGGCAGGGCTGCTGACCTCTCCATCCATTATTGACGTTCTGCCCTTGATTATACTTCTGCGGTCTGCTCTGCCCTTGGTTATAGCTCTGTCCTTGATTATAGCCTTGCCCTTGATTGTAGTGTTGCACGAATCCAGGTCTGCTCTGCATTTGATTATAGCTCTGAAATCCTTGTGCCGCATAGACCTCAGCTTGTCCTTCCGGAGTAAATTCTCCCATTCGATGACACTCATGGGCTCCATGGCTGACATCTCCACAAATACCACACGACTCTACGTACTGCATGGCTGGATTCGGCGACGTTGAACTCTGAACTGGAGAATTTTCCATCTTGCCCATCTTGAGATGCTCCACTTGTCTCACAAGATCGGCTACTTGCTTCTGCAGCTCAAACTGATTTGTCACCGCGCTGGCATCAACTCTTCTTCCACGGACAGATTTCTGTTGGGAGCTTTCGGCCAATGTCTTGAAGATCTCTTTCAGGTCTGCCGCTGTCTTCCGAGCTATGTTTCCTCCTGCTGTGCTATCCACCATAAATTGAGCAGTTTCTACTAACCCATCGTAGAAAAACTGCATCAACATCACATTAGTGAATTGATGTTGAGGACATTGGCGGAGGAGTTCTTCATATCTCTCCCAAGCTTCGTGTAAAGGCTCGTCCGCTCCTTGGGTGAACTCCATTATTTTTGTTCTCAGCTCCTGTGTCTTGTGACTTGGGTAGTATTTCAGCATGAACTTTTCACAAGCATCTCCCCACGTAGTGATAGAGTTGGGCGGCAGAGATAGCATCCACGTCCTCGCCCGGTCTTTAAGTGCATAAGGGAAGCACTTGAGCTTGAGTTGATCCTCCGTAAGAGTAAGTAGAGGGATTGTTTGCACTTGTGTGCAAAAATCCCGGATGAATTGTAGCGCATCCTCGCTTGGCATCCCGTGGAACACCGGCAGCAGATTCGAATCATTAGGTTTGAGATTGTAGTTTCTCACAGCAGCGGGGAGCACGATTGCCGACGTGTTTGTATCTCCAATCACCGGCCTGGTGAAGTCTCCCATGTACTCCATGTGTTGAGCCATGACTTCTTTTTCCTCGTGTAAATCCTGCTCAGTGTGAAAATTGGCGGAGCTGGCCTTTTCCTCCTTAGTGTGTTCTGCCGTGGCTGTGGTCTGCTCTGGCTGGTCAGAGCTGGATGCCTCCTCTACTACGGTTTGCTCTGGAACGTCAAGATCGGAGTCAGAGCTGGAATTGGCGAGGCTTGCAGCGCTATCCTCGGAATCAGAGTCAGAGTATAATGCGTCTGCTCTAGTACGTGTTCGAGTGTTATCCAGCGGGGACGTTAATTTTCTTTTCAGACTACGGCGTCCCTGCATACACAACACTTAACACACGGGTGAAACGCACCGGGTGGAAAGAAAAGAAAAGTAAAAACAAAAACGTAAAAACTGGAAATTAAATAAAGCAAATAAAACGACACAACTAAAACGCCTAAAACTTTTCCCGGCAACGGCGCCAAAATTTGACTCAACCTAGAACACCTCTAGTTTGACTTGCAATAGAACAAGGACATCCTAGTGATGGTAAGTTGACCCAGTGTCATCTCTCAAGGAAAGTCTTTAAGGGCTTTTAGTAGTATCGCAGGAAAAACAATAAAGAAAGCAGTAAAGAGATTGATTATTAAACTAAAACTTAGAATTAAAAACTTAAGTAAAAACCGAATTGTAAAACTAAGCTAGGCGAATTGAACTATTAAACCCTAGACAAGATTTTAAAGAACTTAAATTAAACCTACTTATGAAAGTAAATACTTGTAAAAGTAAAGACTTCTAATCTAGGCATAAACTAAAGTGCATAATTTAAATTGCATAATTAAGAAGAAAGCATAAACATGAATGAAAAACGTAAACATGATTAAACAGAAATAAATTAAATTAAATACGAAATACCGTAAAATCCTTGAACGTGTAATCGTGTCACGCAATCACAATCCAAGAAACTAAACTAAAAACGAAATTGAAATCTAACTTAGAACAATAAAAACTTGAAACTATGAAAGTAAGTAAATTCCTAAGCTTCGGATGCCAATAGATTGCAAAGATGGCGTCTAAAACTAGGGCAAGGGATTGATTATTACAATGAAAAGTATGGCCCTATTTATAGACTTCAATTCCCTATGGATCACCATGGAAGTTGCCATGCAAAGAAGAATTCTAAAGGCAATAGAATCGTGCAAAATAAGGCAACTTCCAGCTGCAATGCGCGCTCTGGGAACACTCCTACTCTGGTGGAATTCGGGGCTCTCGCCAGCGAAATGGCTTCCGCTCTGGCATTCGCCAGAGGAATGGGTCTCCAGCGGAATCGCTTCCTCTCTGGCATTCGCCAGAGGAACGGTGAGTTCTCTGCTATCGAGCGCTGGACTTTACTTCTCTGATGCTGGCGCTTCTCGGCAGAGGAATAGGTGATTCTTCTGCTCTGGCTTCTCGATTCCTCTGACTTTTGACTCCTCTGGCTAGAGACCTCTCTGACTAGTGACTCCTCTGGCTGGTGACTCCTCTGGCGCTTTTCTCCTCTCTGGCGGTCGACTCCTCTGGCGCTTTTCTCTCCTCTGGCGCTTTTCTCTCCTCTGGCGCTTTTCTCTCTGGCGCCTTTCTCCTCTGGCGGTCGACTCCTCTGGCGCTTTTCTCCTCTGGCGGTCCGCGGATTTCTCTGGCTTCCCATTTCGCTGCTCTGGCATGCGATTTCTCTGACTTAGCGAGTTCTCTGACTTAGCGAGTTCTCTGCTCTGTCTGAGACGATTTCTCTGCTCTGCTCTGGTCTGGCGTAAAAACGCCATTTTTAGCCAAAAATCCCCAAAATTATACTCTTCCACCTTTAAAACCTAAATCTCCTGAAAAGCATCAAATACACCATAAAACGCACCAATTTTCAGAAGATTTAACTTACAATGAGCTCATTCAAACCCCTAAAATTAGAACAATTAAGCATAAATCACTCATCAACGCAGCCACCTTAAATATCTCAGAAAGGGTGTCTCCAACATATGATAAATCCGTATCTCTTCTAGACAGACGCCAGAACAAAGGTTGACAGTCCGTCTCAATAATAGCACTCGAAATACCACGCTCCTTGCACAATAATAGGCCTTCCAACACAGCTATTGCTTCCCCTTCCAAAGCAGAAAAAACTCCTTGTCTATGGCCGTAACTACAACCCTCAATCTCGCCGTCTCCATTAGATATAACAACCCCAAACCCCATCCCTGCAACTCCATCCAAAGCAGCATCGCAAGAGATCTTGAGCTGCACATCTTGGTTGCACGTCAAAGTCACAGGTTTAGCAGCAGCCGACCCCAAACACACCCTCCTAGTCCAGATAGCTCGCTGCGCCACCCCAACACAATCCTCGTGAGATAAAACCTTTCCCTGAAAAACCAGCAAATTTCGAGCGTACCACAAAGACCACAGCAGAGAAGCAAAAGATTGGTGAACTTCTTTATGAGGATTCTGACGGATTCTTTCAAACCATTCCTCCAAAGAGATCAAACCATCCGGCGGGATTGGCTGGATTCTAAGAACCGAACTTTCCCAAAAAAAAGAGACCCACGGGCAATCTCTAAGAGCATGCTCTGCAGTTTCCTCAGAGGCTCCACATCTGCGACAAAACGGGTCAATATCAATAGAACGTACCACCAGAGCTTGAGAAGTTGGGAGAGCTCCCGAGAGACATTTCCACAAAAACAGCTTAACCTTTGGGACTACCTCAAGACCCCAAATCCAATTCCACAGTGGATTCACCAACCGAGAGGGAGAAGCCTCATTGCGTTGACGTAAAGAGCAAGCAAGTAAGTACCCAGATTTCACCGTAAAAGAGCCAAACTTTCCAGACGGCCAGAAGGGAGTATCCGATCTAGAATCCATCGGTTTCAGATGAGAGTGCAGTTTGCCGAGTTCATTAGCTGGTAAAATGCCCTGAAGTCTGTCACTATCCCACGTATAATCATCCATGGAGAAGAAAGAATTAAGCTTTGAATCTTTCCATTGCTCTTGAACCTCAGTCACCTTAAAATTCCCTTTGCAATCCGGAAGCCATGCATCTCTACCAATACGAATTTTGTCACCTCTTCCCACTTTCCAAGCAATACCTTCCACGAGAAGATCACGTCCCACTAGAATGCTTTTCCATGTAAAAGATGGGTTGTGGGCATTTCTAGTAAGGAGAATATCCGATCGCGGAAAATAGCGAGCTTTGAGAGACCGAGACAACAAAGAATGAGGATTTTGTAGAATGCGCCAAGCTTGTTTGGCCAACATTGCTTCGTTAAACAGACTTAAATCTCTGAATCCAAGACCACCCACACTTTTAGGAAGGCACAAATTCTTCCACTTTTTCCAATGGATACGGCGTTCTTCATTTTTTTGACCCCAAAAGAACGCAGCTGCAATACTATTCAAGCGTTGACAGATTTGGTTCGGAATAGCAAAACAGCTCATGAGATAAGTGGGAATGGACTGGAGAACATCTTTAATCAGCACCATTTTACCTGCACCCGAAAGATAACGTCTCTTCCAATCTTTAGATTTCTTCCTCGTTCTATCCACAAGTAACTGAAAAATCTCCACTTTAGAGCGACCCACCGTGCTTGGAATACCAAGGTACTTCCCCTGATTAAACACACAACTCACCCAAAGCTGAGAAGAAAGAGCTTGTCTCACATCCCCAGGAACGCCCGTACTAAAAGAAATAGCCGATTTCTCAAGACTGACTTTTTGTCCAGAATCCGCCTCATATTGCTTTAGGATACCCTTCACCACTTCAATCTCATTCTGGTTTGCCCTTTCAAAAATAATGCAATCATCGGCAAAGAGAAGATGAGACACCCGGGGGGCAGTGCGACAAAGACGCGCACCATGGAGCAACGAACGTGTCTCCGCACGCCTCAGAAGTCCAGATAACGCCTCCCCAGAAAATAAGAACAGGAAGGGGCTCAGCGGATCACCCTGTCTCAAACCTCTGCTGGGCTCAAAGGACTGACCTGGATAACCATTAACTAGAACACGAAAAGAAACCGACGTAACACAACGCATGATCAAGTTAACCACAGGAGTAATAAAACCCAACTGACACAGCATAGATTCTAAGAAATTCCATTCGACTCTATCATACGCCTTAGCCATATCCAACTTGAAAGAAAAACCCCCCCAAACTTTTGCCTTGATAAGCTTCATCGTATGGAAAATTTCAAAAGCTAGCAAAGCATTATCAGTGATTTGCCTACCCGGAACAAACGCTGATTGACTTTCATGAATGATAGAGGGAAGTAAAATTTTCAACCTATTTGTGATAACCTTAGAGATAAGCTTGTAAACGACATTGCAAAGGCTGATAGGCCGAAAATCAACAGGAAGAGTGCATTTCTTTTTTTTTTCGGAATCAAGCAAATGAAAGTAGAGTTTAAGGCTTTTGGACTCTCACCATGATTAAGGACTCGTAGAACCAAAGGAATAATATCAAACTTAAGAAAAGACCAACAGGAAGAGTAAAATAAAACAGGCATACCATCGGGCCCGGGAGCCTTTAGGGGATGCATCTGTGAGAGAGCCTGGTTAACCTCCTCGCTCGTGTATGGGGCCACCATCTGCCTGTTCATTTCATCAGTGACTATGTGGTCAATAGAGCTAAGCGTCTCCCCGGGATCATGAGAAGGCCCAGCCGTGAAGAGCTCACTGAAATAGGACCGAAAAATCTCATCCATGTTTGTGCTCCTTCTAATAATAGTTCCATCAGCCGTTTGAATCTCACGAATATGATTTTGCTTCTTCCTTCCTTCCGCGACCTTGTGGAAGAATCCCGTATTACGGTCTCCCTCAGCCAACCAGTCGGCCCTAGACCTTTGTTTCCACATAAGTTCTTCTTTAGCTAATAACTCATCAAGATTCTTCTCAATGGCTCGCTGCTGCTCCTTAGTATCAGGCTCATTATGGGCTTTCTGTAAATCTTCCAGCTCGTCCCGGAGCTTTGAAGTCAGTTTTCAAACGTGCCCAAATTCATGCTTCTCCCAAATTTTCAGCTCCTTACCCATTGCCTCAATTTTTTCCTGAAAGTCGCTAGTAGAAGAGATAGTCGCACCTCTGGCCCATAAATCCTCACAAAGAAGCTTACAGCGTTCGTCTTCCTCCGACTTTGTAAGTGCTAGCAAAATGGGGCAATGGTCACTGGACTTTCTTAAAAGATGAGTCACTTCATAACCCGGGAAAACATCGATCCAAGAGTAAGATCCAAAAATCATGTCAAGCCGTTCCAAGATATTATCAGATCCCAATTGATTATTGGACCAAGTGAAAGGCTCCCCCATGAAGCCAAGATCCATAACAGAACAAAAATCAACCACTTCCCGGAAAGCCGCCAACCGAGAGTCTGGTTTTGGATTACCACCTCTTTTTTCATAGTGGTACAGAGTCTCGTTAAAATCTCCTCCAAAGATGAATCTATCTGTTACCAGAGGTAGGAGCTGCTTCATCAAATCCCAAGTGAGAACATGTTCAGACGTGACACTCCACCCATAAATCCCTCCCAAGTCCCAGCTCGGATGAGTACCATCGTGACGTCAATAGAAGCTAAAATATGATGGTCCGAGGAAGATTTGATTCTGACCTGGCAGTTATCAGATCACAGTAAACAAAGCCCACCCCGACGACCTCCACCGTAACAACACAATCCACAGCAAAAAACTGATCGAACCCAAACTTACCAATAATGGGATTCCACTCTTCGACACATAACTTTGTCTCCATGAGGAACACCACTTCGGGCCGCTTGTGTTTGGCAAGCCAAACCAACTGTTGAATTGTCGATTGGTTCCCAAGCCCCCGACAATTCCAAAAAATGCAATTCATTGTGCCCGGCGGGATTGCTCCGAAGCAATCTCCGCCGATAGTGCAGAAGAGGAGGACAAATCATCAATGTTAGTGCTTTTAAGCCGTTTCTGAACAAGCTCAATTGCCACATCTTTGACAGGAGAAGCGGTACCCTCCACCTCGCGCGGGTACCGTTTCCGAAGGGAAGAAGGATCAGGTCTTGTGATAGTTTCCTGATTTTTGGAGTTTTGTTCACGTGGACGTCTCGTCCAAGTTTTGCGACTGGCATTCATAACTGAGGAGAGAGATGTTTGAGTAAGATTAGGGTTGCTAGGAAGGGAGCTTTTGGAAGGTTGTTGAATATTAAGGAGATTAATAAGGTCATGGGTTGGAATGAAGGGAGCTTCTAAACTAGATGCAGTATCTAGAGAACGTTGTGAGATATGTGGAGTATTTGGGTAGGATTGGGTAGTGTATGGGAGTTTGGGTAGGATTGAAAAGAGTTTGTTTACAGGACCAGTGTTATCAGGCAGTAAATTCGAAGCATTCTGATAGTGGGTAGAGTTCATCGTGCTTGTGGATTCAGAGAACATGGGGGGAGCCGGGATCTTGCTGGTAAGACGGCTGAACTTATTAGCAGAGTTTTGGTGAGTTGATTGTAGGAATAGGGCAATATCTGGCTGAAAAGAGCTTTGAGGATTATAAGTTTTGTTTAGGGTATTTTCCAAAGGCAGCTGGATAGTGATTTGGGGGGTAGAGATTTGGGAAACAGAAGGAGTTCTTGGAGTTATGGGAGTGGAAGTTTTCACAATAGGACGATTAGAATCATGCTGGATCCTATCTTCCGAATTTGAGCAGTTCGGTTTAATAGGATGAGAAGGTTCTATAACAGGATGATTGAAGGATAAGGGTGGAGGTCGAGGACGACGGGAAAGGGGATGTTGGGGCCAGTTTTCAGCTGAATTTGGGTGATGTTTGTGTCCTGGAGGGCGGATTCGTTTGAGGGGGGAAGCTTTTAGAGCCGGGCCATAGAGTAGTTTGTAACCATGTCAATCTCCTCAACCGAACCGACTTGGGCAGCAATATTTCTGAGGATCATCGGATGGGTCAGGCATCTCATGGGGAGGTCATATGCCCGAACCCAAAAACTGCCCTTGACAATGTTAATATGTGATGGCTGAGCTGCTCCATCCAACGGTGCAATGGCAAAGAGGTGGCCATCAAAGTGCCAAGGTTGTCGCTTAAGAACCCAATCACGCTCTTCACCGTTAGCGAAATTGAAAAGAAATAGATTCTTTCTCCATTCATGTAACACCCTGTATTTTGAGAAGCTATTTGTGCCCTAGCTCGTATTTAAATTGAGTTTTAAATAGTAGCTAGAGGAATTATGCACGTGGGCGAATAAATGAGATAAGAATTATTTTGAGAGTTTAATAGGATGCGATATTATTTTCGCCGGTCTTATAAATCCTATTATTGAAAGACATATCTTCGCCCTATATTTTTATTGAAATGTCTATGTGATATAGATATTTTACTTAGTAGAATATTCACATATGATTTATTGATGCATTGTTATTATGATATTAGTAATATCATAATTGAGATATATTTTTCCTCACACGTGAATAGATATATTTTCTTGGGATATATTTCTACACACTAAATATATATATCTCTCTTTCTCTCTCACTCTCTCTCGATCTCTCTCTTTCTCTCTCAAACTCTCGATCTCTCTCTTTCTCTCTCACTCTCTCTCGATCTCTCTCATTCTCTCTCTCTCGGTCTTACTCTCACCCACACTCACTCCCTCCCCTCTCCCACATTACTCTTCTCCTCCCCCATAAATGGAGACCACATGCACCATTAAGGAGCCCCTAAAAGGCTAATCTAACTAGCCAACACAATCCCCCTTCTCAAGCTCACACATGCACATGCTCACACTTCTCTCCCCCCCTTGCTCGATCTCCCTTTCTCGGTCTCTACCCTCTCCCACACCCTTCTCTTTCTCCACCATTAAATGAGGCATATGTAAGCATGATGAGCCATCTAAGGCCTACCCTCTCTAGCCAACATCCCTCCACACTTCAAGCTCTCACAAACACATGCACACTTCTCACTCACCTCCCTCTCTCTCGTCCCTCACTCCTCCCTCTCCTCATCTTCTCTCTTCTCACTCTCTATTCCCCTCACCTCATGACATCCTCACACATTAATTCCCTAGTGCCTACAAGATATGCATTAATGAAAGAAATCACACCATCACTTCTCATCAAGGCAAGCTCTCCCTCTCTTCTTCTTCTTCTTCTTCTTCTTTATTTTCGGCAGCCCTCCCCTCCTCACTCCACCACCCTTCTTTCCTTGTTTCACCAAATATAGTAAGAGTTAAGGAAGCCCAAAAGTGTTCTACCTTCACACTAAAGCCACCAAGAGTGCTCCAACCTTCAAGCACAAGCTTCAAGAATCCTACGCACCACCCTCTACTCCACCTTCCTTGATTTATTGGTAGTAACCTTCAAATCCTTCTCTTATGTTATGTATATATTTTCATGATGAATAAGCATGTATATTGAAGCATATTGAAGCATGATAGTTCCTTCTCTACTTATGTGATTTTCGAAAATATTGGTGAAGGAAAGAGCTATGATGAACTCCTTCAACTTTTAACTACTTTTCATATGCTTATACACCTCTACATGTTAGATGCATGAGAAATGAAGATATATTTCTTGAAAACCCTTGAGAGGGTTATATGTTATGATATGTGAAGAATGATGAGATTTTAGTGAGAAAATGCATGAGAATGATGATGAAATTATAGATCTAAGAAGATATGTATAAATGTTGTTATTTCAACCATTTTGAGAAATTTTCTTAAGTTCTGGACTGATGAGTCGACGAGGTTTCCCTCGTCCAAAAATCTTAACAATTTTACAGTGTGTAGAAATATGTGTCTTGAGAATGCTGGCAAACTTTCAGGTCATTTGGACCTTGTTTACTACCGTTTTAAAATATAAAACGTTTACTGCACATTTCTGCCGGAAATTTCGAAGGGCAGTCTTTAGATTCACACTTTTCAGTAGCTTCCAAAACCATTCAGCCTCCCAAATATTAATGGTAGAAATATACATGTGTTATATAGATTCACATAAAATTTCAAACCATTTGGCCAACGTTTACTAGTTTTCAAAAATCCTAACTTCCAGTCGTGCAAAACTGCCGAATCTGGTAGACTGTGGGAAAACACCCATATCTCTTAAACCACTTGGAGTTTTTCACTCTACTTTTTTTTAAATAAAACTAGGCTCAAATAGATTTTCAACGGTGTAAGTCTCGAATTCATGAGGTTTCTGAGTTAAAACAGTTTATTATTTAAAGTTGAGGCAGAGCAGAATGGTAAACTGTAGGTGTCCGAAAATCCTACCTTGATTTTGTTTTAAGGCTTTTTTTAAGGTTTTGGTGGAGATATACACCATGTTATGTCATGAAAATGCTACTAGAAAATTTTATATATTTTCCAAAGCTTACATGAATATTTGAGAATTTATTTACAATAAAAAAAAAGATTTCAAGGTCATAGAGTGACTTTTAAGTCACTTGAGTATTGAGATAATTCATATATATATATATATTATATGGATTAATTGAGTAATTTGAAGTATGAATGACTATGTGATTTATTTGAATGCTATTTACCTAGGATTGAGAGTCTTTTAATTGGATAAGATATCCAATTAAATTGGGAGGTCCAATTGGGTAAATAGTAGAGAAGTTATAAGATGAGATTAAGCATATGATGAAAGCATGAGTATTAAGATATTAGTTAGATTAATTTCTAACTAGAGTTTATTTTGTCACATGGCAATCTAAACCACGTGCGCCACCAAAGGTTCGAGTGACGGCCGGCGTTAGTACGACTCTGAGCGTTACGTCATCGACCCCTGAGACAGGTGGGCTTTATTCTAACTCTATTATGGCTAGCTACCATGATAATGAGTTTAAATGCAAAATCTTATGAAAATGAAGCATGTTGAAGTATTATTGATGAGTATTATGAAAATTGTCAACTTGCCATATTTATTATTGATGAGAATGAGATGTGGTATGTTGCCTCTATGAAAGACATGACTATGATCTTGATGCAAGATATCGGCCTTTAACTGATTTATATGACAGTAAAGGTTTTGTGCGCAGAGGTGATCGTGAGCCGTCTCTAGTCGGCCGGTCACGGTGATTTGAAGGGGGCCTCCTTCTCTTCACCTAGTATATATATGTTATATGAGTTCTCATAGTTGGCACATACCCTGAATATAATGTCTGCAGACTAATGATATTATTATGATGATGCAAATGAGTTTATGACAGAAAAACATGAACAGGTCTTTTAATCTCACTAAATCCTGTTGATGCATTGAAAAGGGCAAGGTTGACATATAGCTCTAAGAGCAACGTTTCAATTATTTCCGGCATGAGTCCACTGAGTGCTTTCTGGTACTCAGTCCTGCATGTATTTCTAAATGTGCAAGTCTGGCTGGGCGCGAGGATGGGTGAAGGCTGTTGGAATTGTCAGTTGGCTGTGTCTTCCCTATGTCTCACACTTATCTTTATAAGCTTTGACTCTATAAGAATTTGAACTCTCTGCTATATGTCTTCACACATATAGTAACGTATCTCGCTGCACAACTCTGATGAAACTCTTTATTTAATTTGCTTATGCCTGTAATATCCCATAAGGGAAAATACCTTGCAAATCCTTGCTAAGTCTCGAATCGCTTAATTATGTTTACCCAAGCAAGTAATTATTTTTGGTCTTAAAACGTTTCTTGAAAATGAGTATAAGTTGCAAATGCTTCCGCTAATACAAGATGTATTCCTATTTCTTTCACTATTTCTTTTATTAGTCGTATGATACTTGGTATACGCTATCACTGGCTATATCGGGCTGCGACAGAGTGGTATCAGAGCAGCTCGTCTGCTCTGAGTATAATCTCTTATAGAGTCTCTTCTTGATTGAGTCTAAGCTAGAGTCTTAGACTAAAAGAGTTAAGTCACTGACAAGAGCCAACACCCCATCTCCGCCAGCTTGATGAGGTAAGCAGGAGTTAAAGTTTAAAGTTACTTATGAGCATGAGTTATTTACATGCAATTGACAAGTTCATGAGAAAGCAATATTTATAAGTTGAGAAAGAAGCATGATTAGTGCATGATGCAATTTTATTGATACCTTGTTTTGGTTGATTGAATAAGTAAGATGGTGGAATTTTTATCGGAATCAATGTTGATACCAATGCACTACGAGAATCCTAGAGGAACACCGACAGACAAGTATGTTATTGAGTAATAAACGAGTAAGTCATTCTTGACTTAGTTTGAGTAACACGAGTTGTTATTTTGTTATAGCATGGCAGACGGATTCGACATAGTACAAGCTTTCTATGACTGTACCATGGAGCACCACGAGACTATTGGAGAGTTCTTGGCTCGCTTCCACCACAGGTGGATTGATGCCGTAGAGCACGGGGTCACAGCTCAGCAGGCCATGCAGATACTACCGCATAGGATGCCACGCCACTGGCAGGCCTGGTGTCATTTCATTGCCCCAGACTTCTATAGCCCGTTGGCGCCGAGAGGTTTTGAGGTGCGATTCCCGGAGTACCTAACCATTCTGTTGAGCCGGTTCGTGATGTATGCGAACCCACCCTACTTTTATCTGACGGAGAGTAACACCCGAGAGGGTGAGGCAGAGAGCCAGCCTCAGGGTCTTCCTGAGACTGAGGATCCTCTTATGGCATTGGGACTAGAGCTCCTTAGCTCCCAGCCGATTGATGACCCTATTCCTTCACTTCCTCAGGGCACTCTCCCGAGGAAGAGATTTCTCCTATTGCTATCTTGGACCCCCACTACCCCATGTATTCTCCCGGGATGTACTCCCCGACTTTTGGATATTTATCCTTTGTTACTCCTATGACCATCGACACCACTGAGGCCATCGATACCACCGAGCAGCTGATGAGCCCCATCCGTGAGACCCTCTCTGTTCCTCCCCTCCCTACTGTTGGAGAGGGTGAGATTGCTATGGCTGATGTTGATCCATTCGCACCAGGGCCTTCACAACCCCCGGGGATAGCTAGAGACACAGAGGACGACTCAGGATCAGTCCCGGTTGTTGGGACTCTCACCTCACAGGCCTTGGATCTTCCTAGCATGGGCTTGGCCTTTGAGACGGACGTTCCTCGAGGATACCCGATTCGGGAGAGAGCCGCTTATGACCCGTTCCACCGTGCCGACTCTGACAGTGAGGACGGCGTGCCTTATGTGCCTCGATTGGGTGACGCTCGAGAGGACGACTGTGATGATGCTACGGAGGATGAGAGTGACGATGGTAGCAGAGATGATGGTAGAGGTCATGGGTGGATATGGTTTTGATATGCTAGTATTGAGTAGAGATGCATATATATAGTAGCTTTGTTTAGATAGCCCTTAGATTTGGCTGGCAATGGATAGTTCCATCCCAGACCAGGGCTTGTACCTAGTTTGTTAGGCCCCTATAGTACACAGGTAACGGATAGTATCTGTACCCAGTTGTAGGGCTGCTTGTACATAGACGCAGTATAAATGCAGTAGCTAGGTCTTTAACAGAGTAGTACTTTGTACTGACCTATAGCAGTATATAGACCATAGTATACACTTTTGTACAAACGACGCTGAGGCAATTTTCACGGTATATACACGATTGGCCAAAGCAGCCATTTTGACTAAATGAGAAATGTGATTACTTGTTTTGATGCATTGTTATGAAGTAATTGTCAATTGGTATACATTGATTGAGAATCGAGTACTTTGATGCATTGAGTATACTCTATGTGATAATGTGTGAATACATATATATACATATATACATATATATATGATGCATGATATGTTGTGAATTACTCGGCTATGAGACTAGAGTATGAGAAGCCTTGTCACATAGAGGAACTTATCTTTTGACCCAAACTTGTAGATTGTCATAATGCCTCCACGAAGAGTGTACAGAAATGTACCCGTAAATGAGGAAGAACCCAGAGAACCTACGCCGCCACCTCCACCTCAAGATAGGAGGGTGGAAGAACTTTTCTTAAGACAGAACCCACCGACTTTCGTAGGCACGGGAGACCCTGCTGAAACGGAAGAATGGATTCGTGCTATGGAACGAATCTTTCGATTTTTGAGATGCAACGACGCAGAACGTCTTATGTGCATGTCTTACCAGCTGAAAGGAACCGCCGCCTATTGGTGGGAAGCAAAGCAGAAAATTATGGCCCCGGAGCAGTTAGATGAACTCACTTAGGATCTTTTTAAGATTGCCCTGTGTGAGAAGTTCATACCCAGAAGCTATAGGAAAAAGAAGGAAATGGAGTTTACCACCTTAAAGCAAGGGAATAAAACTGTAGTGGAGTACGATCGACTATTCTGCGATCTGGTCCGCTATGCACCATATAGAGTGGATACGGATGAGAAGATGTCCGAGTTATTTTGCGCCGGACTGCGACAAGAGATAAGAGTTGTATTGGCAAGTCAAACGGCACTTTCTTACGCCGAGGCCTTGAACAAAGCTCTAGATATGGAGCTAGCAATGCAGCCGGAGAAAGCAACACACGCACCAACGCCTCCATCAGCTCAATACACGCAAGCACCAAACACTCCCTACTCTAACCAAGGCCAGAAAGGAAAACGCAAATGGGAAAATCATGGAAATGAGGGTAAAAAGCCATGGCAAGGCCAAAATGCTCAGCCTTCATTCGTGAAGGGCGATAAATCATTTTATGGTGGACCAGCTATATCACACCCTGGACACCGAGGGATACCCCCTTGTCCTAAGTGCAACAAGTTACACACAGGAGTGTGCAGAGCTGGAAACCCAAATTGTTTCACTTGTGGAAAACCAGGGCATTACTCGAGCCAGTGCCCCAACCGACAGCAGGGGATGAGTGGAGGAAGACCCAATCAGTTTCTAACCCCACAGCTCAGGGCAATGGAAGGAATTCTTCCTCTACCTCAACCACTACAGCAACAAACTTTTCGCCGTCCAAACCAGCCCCATAAGCAGCTACCTGCACCGCAGGCAGGAAAACCACCGCAATATCAAAGGATGTATGCTATTAATCAGAAGAATCAGGATAAGAATCAAGGAAACCTAACAGGTATTGGGGAACTGAAAGGTATACCCATTGTTATTCTCTTTGATACGGGAGCATCACATTCTTTCATCTCATATACCTGTGTGGATACGTTAGAGCTGAATATAGAACCAGCCCAGCTACAATTAAGAGTAGCCACTCCCTTAGGGAAAGTCACCACTGTTACACATGTGTGTCCTAACTTGGAATTCGAATTAGGACCTCTTAAGCTTAAGGCTAAGACGTTGAGACTTATGCGAATGTGGAGCACAGACATCATTTTGGGAATGGACTGGTTGGCAGAACACTATGCAGTGATACAGTGCGAGTAGAGACAGATATCATTCCAGCCACCAGGCGAGGAACCTACATGTTTTTATGCCATCAATAGAAAATGGAAGAAGACACCTATCATCTCTGCAGTGAAAGCGAACAAGATACTAAAAGAAAAAGGTGCGACAGCATATCTAGTATACTTGAACCAAGAAGAGGGAGCACAAGTAAAGATTGAAGATGTACCTATAGTACGGGAGTATCAAGACATTTTCCCCGATATTCTACCAGGTCTACCCCCGAACCGACAATTGGAATTCACGATCGATTTAGAACTTGGAGCAGCACCAATATCCAAAGCACCATATAGAATGGCACCAGCAGAATTGCAAGAACTGAAGTTGTAACTACAAGAGTTGTTGGACATGGGATTCATTCGACCCAGTGTTTCGCCTTGGGGAGCACCGGTCCTATTTGTAAAAAAAAAGATGGAAGTTTAAGATTGTGCATCGATTACCGGGAATTGAACAAGGTGACCCTAAAGAACAAGTATCCTTTGCCACGTATAGACGATTTGTTTGATCAACTTCGAGGAGCACACGCTTTCTCAAAGATAGATTTAAGGACGGGATATCACCAATTGAGGATACGACCTGAGCATATTCCAAAGACAGCATTCCGCACGAGATACGGACACTATGAGTTCATAGTGATGCCTTTTGGATTAACGAATGCCCCCGCCGTATTCATGGATCTCATGAATCGAGTGTTTCACGAATATTTGGATCAATTCGTGTTAGTATTCATAGATGACATCTTGATTTACTCGAAAAATGAGAAAGATCATGAAGAGCACCTCAGAACTGTGTTAGAGAAGCTAAGAGCTGAAAAGCTTTATGCTAAGTATAGCAAATGTGAGTTTTGGCTACGAGAAGTCAATTTCTTAGGCCACGTCATTTCAGCTACAGGAATCAAAGTGGATCCTGCCAAGGTTCAAGCAGTGCAAGAATGGAGATCACCAACGACACCTCACGAGATTCGTAGCTTCCTAGGATTAGCAGGCTACTACCGTCGTTTTATACAAGATTTCTCCAAAATAGCCAAGCCTATAACTCATCTGCTCAAGAAAGAAGTCAAATTCTTGTGGACGGACGAATGTGAACAAAGCTTTCAAGAATTAAAGAAGAGGTTGACCACCGCCTCAGTACTAGCCGTTCCAAAAGCAAACAAGGAATACACTATCTATACGGACGCATCAAAGAAAGGACTAGGTTGTGTACTGATGCAAGCAGGAAAGGTAATAGCTTACGCCTCGCGACAGCTTAGGCCACATGAAGCAAATTACCCGACACATGACCTAGAGCTAGCAGCAGTAGTGCACGCATTGAAAATTTGGAGACACCACCTTTATGGAGTAAGGTGTGAAATTTACACCGACCATAAGAGTCTCAAATATTTCTTTGAACAGAAGGATCTGAATATGAGACAAAGAAGATGGCTAGAATTGGTCAAGGACTACGATTGTGGAATCAATTATCATCCAGGCAAAGCCAACATCGTGGCAGATGCCTTGAGCAGAATGGAACGAGTCAAGCTAGGATGTATCCTAACCAAGGAGAATGACTTGGTCAGGGAATTCGAAAGGTTAAGGTTGGAAGTGGTATTTCCACCACAGACCACAGATTTAATCATGGCGACACTCAGTGTTACCCCCGACCTAAGATCAAGGATTATTAGTATGCAAATGGAGGATGAGAAATTGGAAAGATTGCGAGTGAAAATCCGTACCAAGAAGCTTGATTCATACCAAGAAGCCGCAGATAATGCATAGATGTTTGAAGGAAGAATCTGTGTACCCAATGATGAGAAATTAAGAAATGAAATCATGAGCGAAGCTCATGACACGCCTTACGCAGCACATCCGGGAGGTACGAAGATGTACCAAGATTTAAAAGCAAGATTTTGGTGGGAAGGCATGAAGCGAGACATAGCCTCATTTGTAGAACGAGATTGTCAGCAAGTGAAGGCGTTGCACCAACGACCTTACGGCAAATTACAACCGTTAGAAATTCCAGAATGGAAATGGGACCACATTGCCATGGACTTTGTCACTGCTTTGCCAAAGTCGAATAGAGGGAATACCGCCGTTTGGGTGATCATAGATAGATTGACGAAAAGTGCTCACTTCATACCGATTCCTATCACGCATGGTTCTGAAAAGTTAGCTCAAATATACATTCGTGAGGTAGTACGTTTACACGGAGTTCCAATGACGATTACCTCCGATAGAGATACAAAATTCACCTCACGTTTTTGGATGAGCTTACACAAAGAATTGGGTACCAAGTTGAATTTTAGCACAACTTTTCATCCACAGACGGATGGACAGTCTGAAAGAACTATACAAGTTTTGGAAGATATGATTCGGACTGTAGTGTTAGATCGAGGAGCTCAATGGGAACAAGTGTTACCCCTGATTGAGTTTGCCTACAATAATAGTTTCCAAACAACTATTAACATGGCACCATATGAAGCCCTATATGGGAGAAAATGTAGATCTCCGCTTTATTGGGATGAAGTAGGAGAAAGAAAAGTGTTAGGTCCTGATGCAGTGGAAGAAATGATCACAACTGTGAGACAAATTCGGCAACGGATTAAAGAAGCTCAAGATCGCCAAAAATCTTATGCCGACACTAGACGCACAGAGATTCAATTTGAAGTAGGAAGTAAGGTCTTTTTGAAAGTTTTCCCTTCTCGAGGGATTCACCGATTCGGTATAAAAGGAAAGCTCAAGCCTAGATTTATAGGCCCATACGACATATTGGAAAAAGTAGGCCCTGTTGCCTATAGACTCGCATTACCTCCAAATTTCGCGAATGTTCACAATGTCTTTCACGTGTCGCAATTGAGAAAATACGTGTTTGACCCGAAGCATGTTATTCATCGAGAGGATATATCTCTTGAACCGGACCTGAAATATGAAGAAAGACCCGAAGCTGTGTTGGATAGAAAGATCCAACAATTGAGAAATAAATCAATTGCCTTGGTCAAAATACAATGGAGACATCACGGGCAAGAAGAAGCAACTTGGGAATTGGAGGATAAAATGAAGGAAAAATATCCAGAATTGTTTCCCGAAGGTGAGATTTCAAATTTCGGGACGATTTTTTTTTAAGGGGGTAAGGATGTAACACCCCGTATTTTAAGAAGCTATTTGTGCCCTAGCTCGTATTTAAATTGAGTTTTAAATAGTAGCTAGATGAATTATGCACGTGGGCGAATAAATGAGATAAGAATTATTTTGAGAGTTTAATAGGAGGCGATAATATTTTCGCGGGTCTTATAAATCCTATTATTGAAAGTCATATCTTCGCCCTATATTTTTATTGAAATGTCTATGTGATATAGATATTTTACTTAGTAGAATACTCACATATGATTTATTGATGCATTGTTATTATGATATTAGTAATATCATAATTGAGATATATTTTTCCTCACACGTAAATAGATATATTTTCTTGGGATATATTTCTACACACTAAATAAGAGTTAATTATTCAAGCATATATATATATATATATATATATATATATATATATATATATATATATATATCTTTCTCTCTCACTCTCTCGATCTCTCTCTTTCTCTCTCACTCTCTCTCGATCTCTCTCATTCTCTCTCTCTCTCGGTCTTACTCTCACCCTCACTCACTCCCTCCCCTCTCCCACATTACTCTTCTCCTCCCCCATAAATGGAGACCACATGCACCATTAAGGAGACCCTAAAAGGCTAATCTAACTAGCCAACACAATCCCCCTTCTCAAGCTCACACATGCACATGCTCACACTTCTCTCCCCCCCTTGCTCGATCTCCCTTTCTCGGTCTCTACCCTCTCCCACACCCTTCTCTTTCTCCACCATTAAATGAGGCATATGTAAGCATGATGAGCCATCTAAGGCCTACCCTCTCTAGCCAACATCCCTCCACACTTCAAGCTCTCACAAACACATGCACACTTCTCACTCACCTCCCTCTCTCTCGTCCCTCACTCCTCCCTCTCCTCATCTTCTCTCTTCTCACTCTCTATTCCCCTCACCTCATGACATCCTCACACATTAATTCCCTAGTGCCTACAAGATATGCATTAATGAAAGAAATCACACCATCACTTCTCATCAAGGCAAGCTCTCCCTCTCTTCTTCTTCTTCTTCTTCTTCTTCTTTATTTTCGGCAGCCCTCCCCTCCTCACTCCACCACCCTTCTTTCCTTGTTTCACCAAATATAGTAAGAGTTAAGGAAGCCCAAAAGTGTTCTACCTTCACACTAAAGCCACCAAGAGTGCTCCAACCTTCAAGCACAAGCTTCAAGAATCCTACGCACCACCCTCTACTCCACCTTCCTTGATTTGTTGGTAGTAACCTTCAAATCCTTCTCTTATGTTATGTATATATTTTCATGATGAATAAGCATGTATATTGAAGCATATTGAAGCATGATAGTTCCTTCTCTACTTATGTGATTTTCGAAAATATTGGTGAAGGAAAGAGCTATGAACTCCTTCAACTTTTAACTACTTTTCATATGCTTATACACCTCTACATGTTAGATGCATGAGAAATGAAGATATATTTCTTGAAAACCCTTGAGAGGGTTATATATTATGATATGTGAAGAATGATGAGATTTTAGTGAGAAAATGCATGAGAATGATGATGAAATTATAGATCTAAGAAGATATGTATAAATATTGTTATTTCAACCATTTTGAGAAATTTTCTTACGTTCTGGATTGATGAGTCGATGAGGTTTCCCTCGTCCAAAAATCTTCAAAATTTTACAGTATGTCTTGAGAATGCTGGTAAACTTTCAAGTCATTTGGACCTTGTTTACTACCGTTTTAAAATATAAAACGTTTACTGCGCATTTCTGCCGGAAATTTCGAAGGGCAGTCTTTAGATTCACACTTTTCAGTTGCTTCCAAAAACATTCAGCCTCCCAAATATTTATGTTAGACAGATACATGTGTTATATAGATTCACATCAAATTTCAAACCATTTGGCCAAGGTTTACTATTTTTAAAAAATCCTAACTTCCAGTCGTGCAAAACTGCCGAATCTGGTAGACTGTGGGAAAACACCCATATCTCTTAAACCACTTGGAGTTTTTCACTCTACTTTTTTTTAAATAAAACTAGACTCAAAGAGATTTTCAACGGTGTAAGTCGCGAATTCAGGAGGTTTCTGAGTTAAAACAGTTTATTATTTAAAGTTGAGGCAGAGCAGAATGGTAAACTGTAGGTGTCCGAAAATCCTACCTTGATTTTGTTTTAAGGCTTTTTTTAAGGTTTTGGTGGAGATATACACCATGTTATGTCATGAAAATGCTACTAGAAAATTTTATATATTTTCCAAAGCTTACATGAATATTTGAGAATTTATTTACAATAAAAAAAAAGATTTCAAGTTCATAGAGTGACTTTTAAGTCACTTGAGTATTGAGATAATTCATATATATATATATATATATATATATATATATATATATATATTATATGGATTAATTGAGTAATTTGAAGTATGAATGACTATGTGATTTATTTGAATGATATTTACCTAGGATTGAGAG
Organism: Salvia miltiorrhiza; assembly: GCF_028751815.1. Lineage (NCBI taxonomy): Eukaryota > Viridiplantae > Streptophyta > Magnoliopsida > Lamiales > Lamiaceae > Salvia > Salvia miltiorrhiza. The sequence goes on from NC_080387.1 coordinate 19,695,560, forward strand.
TCTTTTAATTGGATAAGATATCCAATTAAATTGGGAGGTCCAATTGGGTAAATAGTAGAGAAGTTATAAGATGAGATTAAGCATATGATGAAAGCATAAGTATGAAGATATTAGTTAGATGAAATTATAACTAGAGTTTATTTTGTCACATGACAATCTAAACCACGTGCGCCACCAAAGGTTCGAGTGACGGCCGGCGTTAGTACGACTCTGAGCTTTACGTCATCGACCCCTGAGACAGGTGGGCTTTATTCTAACTCTATTATGGCAAACTACCATGATAATGAGTTCAAATGCAAAATCTTATGAAAATGAAGCATGTTGAAGTATTATTGATGAGTATTATGAAAATTGTCAACTTGCCATATTTATTATTGATGAGAATGAGATGTGGTATGTTAACTGATTTATATGACAGTAAAGGTTTTGTGCGCAGAGGTGATCGTGAGCCGTCTTTAGTTGGCCGGTCACGGTGATTTGAAGGAGGCCTCCTTCTCTTCACCTAGTATATATATAGAAACAATGCGGTCGGCTAGCCATAATGAAGATCAAAACTCAAATTTTGGCCACTAATTAAGCGGTATACCTAATTTGCCCTTTTACCCATCTCACGCACCAGATCTCAGCTTCCCTCCCCTCTCTCTCTCGGAGATCCGCGCCAAATCCGACTCGGAGTTGGTGGTGTCGAGAAAGGTCCGCAGGGCGGCGCCGCCACCGATGGTGGACGTATTCGCCGGAGCGGGGTTTGAATCATCGTCGTCGCCGATGGAGGAGGTCGGTCAGGTGGCGGAGGATGAGGCGGCGACGGCAGATCTGATCTGATGAGGCGGCGGTGGATCTGATCTGATGAGGTGACGGCGGTGGATCTGATCTGATCGTTGCGCCGCCTCCTCCATCGGCAGATGTGATCTTCGCCTCCTTCGATTTCAGCCATCGACAGATCTGATCTGATCTGATCTGTGCTGCACGTATGACACTTATGGCACTAATAGTGCCATAAGTGCCATAAGTGCACACTTCCCCCTAGGTTTTAGATATTCCATTTAGGGTTTAGATTATTCATTTGGGGTTTAGATGTTCCATTTAGGGTTTAGATTATCCATTTAAGGTTTAGATGTTCCATTTAGGGTTTAAATGATGTTGTTGTTTCTGTATTTGTGCTGATGACCATTTTACTTAGTTTTATTTTGAATTTCGTTGGCACTTATGGCACTAATAGTGCCATAAGTGCCAAAATGACTATTTTACTTGGTTTTATTTTGGATTTCCGATGGCACTTATGGCACTAATAGTTCCATAAGTGCCTAACCCGACCCGGCACGCGACCCGCGTGCCTGATCCTACCCAGTTCGCCTCATTAAGGGCAAAAACGTCCAAATCAATAAAAATGGCCAAAATTTATGTTTTTTCAATGTGTGGCCATAAATTGTGTTTTATGCTTCATTTTGGCTACTTCAAAATTTTACTAGTTGGCACATACCTGAATATATTGTCTGCAGACTAATGAAATTATTATGATGATGCAAATGAGTTTATGACAGAAAAACATGAACAGGTAATTCTAATCTCACAAAACCATGTTGATGCATTGAAAAGGGCAAGATTGACATATAGCTCTAAGAGCAATATTTCAATTATTTCCGGCATGAGTTCACTGAGTGCTTTTTGGTACTCAGCCCTGCATGTATTTCTAAATGTGCAGGTCTGGCTGGGCGCGAGGATGGGTGAAGGCTGTTGGAATTGTCAGTTGGCTGTGTCTTCCCTTTCTTGAAAATGAGTATAAGTTGCAAATGCTTCCGCTAATACAAGATGTATTCCTATTTCTTTCACTATTTCTTTTATTAGTCGTACGATACTTGGTATACGCTATCACTGGCTATATCGGGCTGCGACAATTCACGAGCCTCACACTCCACCTTTGTCTTCCACGCCTTCTTCATGATATCCATGAGGTGAAATCCATTAGGGTTTTTGGAACAAATCAGCCGCCCCATCAAGCAGTGAGAAATAGATTCTGATTTTGAATTATCATTAGAAAGAACATTCGACAGGTCAAGAATGGCAGTCTCTCGTTCAGTTCGCTCATCCGGCTCAGGCAATGGCCCTTGATCCCTTGAAGAACCGCCTTTCTCCATACCTGCAAGTCACAAACAAAACAAAAGGCCAAACAGCAACCACACACACCAAAACGAAGAAGAGCACCACACAAAGACAACACAGAAAGCAGGGAAAAAGAGGAGAAGAAAAAGAGGAACAGACGGACTCGCCGTCGACGAGAACTCACAAGGAGAACGGAAACCCTAGACTTCTAGAGGACGAAAACCCTAGACTCCCAGGGGACGTTCTTTCTCACTCGTTGAGTATAATATTTGATTTCATCTAGTAGCCCCTTAGATTTCTGTGTAGAAGTGCTGTCTCTGAACCCCCAATAGAAGCGCAACAGGGATGTCTTCAAATCGAGCGCCGAACATAAAAATGATTGTTGGAAAGGCCTTATGCAAGGTTTTCCTATTTGTTGCAACGAATAACCAACCAATGTTAGCATCTCCAAGGGTTACTCTATTTTAGAGGGCCCTTCACTCTATTGTAGAGTTGAAATGTAGAGTTTTTGGATTTTCATCTCCAACAATCAACTCTACATTTCCCTCTACAATATTCCCTGTTCATGCTCTTTATTATTAAATTATTTTGTCAATTTAATTATTATTTATCATATATATTTATAAATAATTATATTTATATTCAATTAAATGTAATTAAAATTAAAATTCAAATATAAATTAATTTAAAAATTTTTTAGAAAAATTAATTAATAAAGTCCTATATTTAAATATTGTAGAACGATTAATTTATTTCAACAACATAAAAACTGAAATTACATAGTACTCTTAGAATTAAACATTACACAATACTTAACAAAACATCAATTACGTGATAAAACCAACTAATTTTCTAAATTAGAAAACTCATCCCATATATGATCGACTAATGCATCACGAAGCGCAAAGTGAGCTACTCCATCTTTGATTTTTTTTATAGCGTCCAAGAAATTCTTGGAAATGGCTTGTTTCATTTGGCATTGTTTCAACATCTGGAATTGGCACTTCTCTTGCAATTTCAATTGGTGCAGACAGGTCACGTTCATCCTCAACAATCATATTATGCATAATAATGCACGCTTTCATTATATTATCCAAATGTTTCTTTTGCGAGTAGCGAGCTGAATTTGCAACAATTGCAAATCGACTTTGAAGAACTCCGAATGCACGCTCCACATCTTTCCTACACGATTCCTGTCTCATTGCAAAAAACTTTTTTTTGACAGAGCGTGATTCATGAAAAGTTTGTACCAGTGTGGACCACTTGGGATATATACCATCTGCTAAATAATAGCCCACATTATACTCTTTTCCTTGTATGACATAATGTGCGGGTGGAGTGATACCTCTAGCAAGGTCACTGAAAAGATGAGATCTTCCCAACACATTAATATCATTATTGGATCCTGGCATACCAAAGAATGCATGCCATATCCAAAGGTCATAATCAGCAACGATTTCAAGAATAATTGTTGGAGTGCCATTACGACTGGCATGCGAGCCTGCCCAATATAATCAAGACTACGTAACATTCCTGGAAATCCACGTTGTTTACCAATATAAAGTAGTCTAGCAACATCACTAGCATTAGGAGATCTTAGATATTGATCAGAAAACATTTCCACAATTGCATGACAGAATTTCTTGACACATTTAATTGCAGTGGACTCACCAATATTTATATACTCGTCAGTAGCATCTGCTGGTACTCCGTATGCCAATATTCGAAAGGCATCTGTTATTTTTTGAAGTGTGGACAAGCCCCATCTTCATGTGCAATCCATGCGTTGCTTGAAAAAACCATTATGATTTTTGACAACATCAACAACATCAGATAAGCTTGAACTTGAATGAGAAAGTAGTGAAGAAGAACCAATATTATGATGATTCATATTTTTTAATTTTCTATTTTATGAGTGAAAGAGAAGAAATAGGTGTGGTGGTTATTGAAATCGTGTATGTCTTAAATAATAAAAAATCTCCAAGACTATCTTATCTGAAAATCTTAAATATTGAATCGCCACCGTCCATTCAGATTTCATTAAATCTTCATCATCCACCTTATCACTCCCCTACTATACGAAAGGATTGATTTGACAACACCAATCTACACATGTGATAAAGATAAAGTGCAGACACATCTGATAAAGCATTTGAAAATTTCATGCAGAAAAAGATAAAGCATCGATTCAATCAATCTCATGCAGAAAAAGATAAAGCATTTGGTCCTACATATCAAATAATGCAGCTTCGATTCAATCACCACCGTCCAACCAGATTTCATTAAATCTACACCATTTATTATTGGGTTAATTGCATCAAAATACCTTACCTTTTCCCAAAATTTGGTTTTTTGACAAACTTTTTAGTTGTAGCAAAAATTTTAGCTACGTATCAATTTATTGCAATGTCCGTCCCGCGTATATTTTCGGCCAAATCCATGCTGAGGTGGACCTCCGTAAAGCTTAGGTGGCATGTCGTGCCGGGTAATGAAACATTGTCGTCTCAAATCCATTGCAATAAATTGAAACATAGCTAAAATAAATTGGCCGGAAATGAATGGATTTGGCTACAAATATACGCGGAATGGACATTGCAATAAATTGAAACGTAGCTAAAATTTTTGCTACAATTAAAAAGTTTGTCAAAAAACCAAATTTTGGGAAAAGGTCAGGTATTTTGATGCAATTAACCCTTTATTATTTATACCTTATCAATAAATCATCCTATATATATATGAGCTATTTTTTCATATTTTAACACACAATAACCCTCTTCCTTCTTTTACCAACTTGTCTTTCTTTAGCTATTATTTCATTTTCCATGGCTTCTTCCCGACAGCCTAATTACACAATTGATGAAGATAAACATCTTTGTCATGTGTATATGGAGATATCTCAAGATTCAGAAACAGGAATACACCAAAGGAAGAAAATTTTTGGGATCGTGTTAGGAATTTTTACAACGAGGAGAAACCCAGTCCAAATATGTATACTCGAAGTTCAAGATCACTTGAAACTTGCATGCAGGTTATTTTGAGTTCAGTTTCAAAACTCAAAGGGTGTATACAACAAGTGGAATATCTAAATCCAAGTGGTTGTTCTGAAAATGATATTGTAAGGAGTAGTTATCTATACATTTTTTATAATTTTTATTTGTCTTACTCATTATAACATTTTTATTCATTATGCAGTTCACTCGTGTAAAAGAATTGATGGTGCTAGACACAAAATATAAGAAAGGCTTCAAGTTCGAGCATGTGTGGTCTATTATGAAAGATTTTCAAAAGTTTGATTGTCCTTCACAAAACTCTCGACAACAAATGTCTGCATCTCAGTCAGATTCACTACCACAATCTTTTATCTCACCTGATGGATTGTCAAATTTTTCTATCAATTTAAGCAATGGTAGTGGCAGTGGTTCTGGATCGTCACACCGTCCATATGGTGTGAAAAAGACCAAAAACAAAAGAGAAAAAATGTGAAGATATGTCTAATTTTTTGAAAGTAATTGAACAAGGAAATAAACGAATTGGAGATTTAATGGAAAACTCATCAACCACAAAAGAGTAAATTTTGCTACTACAAATGCAGAAGATTGAAGCAAAAAACAAAGCTACTGAAGCAAAAAAATAAGCTATTGCATTCCAAATGTGGGAATCAGATAATAAAATTCTAATGATGGACACCGACAATATTTCTGATCCTATTCGATGAGATTATTTCAAAAGTGAACAAGCAAAAATCATTTTTAAAAGACAACAACATTCAAGTCCATATGATGCTTTCAATATGTTTGGAGAAAATTTTCAAGATTTTAGAGGATCAGGAAGCGACATTGGAGGATCTGGAAGCGACGTTGGAGGATCTGGAAGTGATCTTGGACCTTACTAGCATTTATTGTATTATTAGTTTAATGTTCTTGTATTTTTATGTGATTGTAATTTTATGCTATTGTATTTTTATGTTGTAATTTATATTTAATTTATGTTTTCGTAATTTTATGTTAATATGCTTTTATATTATATTTCATGTTATTGTATTTTTAAATTTTATATAATATATTTTAAATATTATACATATTTATGTTAATTTATAAAAATTAATAAATTACATTCTACAAATTAAATCAAGTAAAGATAAGTATTTTTTAAAGATAAAAGGGAAAACAAATACAATAAAGCAATAAAAAGAAAATGAAAAACAAAAAAAAAAATAAGTAAAGGAGTGAACAGTGCCCGCTACATGTGGCGGGACACTGTTCACGAACTTCAATTTAGAGTAGTGGACAGGAGATGATTGGAGAGCATCTCCACTGCAAAATAGCATTCAACGCTATTTTAGTGTCTCCTTTAGAGATGCTCTTAGTATGTATGCAAGAATTGTTCCCGGCAGCTATGTGTAGCAGCGCTGCCTCATGGATGCTGAAAAATCCAATACAACGGCACTGTCTTGGTCCCTAGCTAAAAATGGATTATCAGTCGAAAATCCAACTTCTTTGCATTGTCGGAAAATTCGTTGATGATTAAGTCTGACAACTTCAAATTTTAAGAACTGAGACACTGCGTTCCTTGCAAGCTGAGTATAGAGCCTCGAATTGATCTTGTATATACGTTTGCACCCATTTGCCTCTCTCTCGATTGTTGATGCCCCTGTAAGTGAACCAAAAGCCAAAATTCTTCTTGAATGGTAAAGCAACAATGCGCCGGGCTTATATTATTATCAATCCCCTTGCATATGAGAGCCCCTTTTTAGGGCTATAAACCAACTAGACAAATGCATAAATCCCTCGAAACCATAACATCAAGATCCATCAATTATTGCAATTGATTAACGTACTTATATATCAAGTAGCTCAAAGATTTTTCATATTTATGCATCATATTGAAAACAATCTGAACTCGTCAGATTCATATAAAGCAGTAGAACTAGCATCATGTTATGAATCATTAAAAAGAATCTCTATCAAGCATCCCCAAAAAACCTTTAGGAATAGTAAATTGATGTCAAGTATAATGTCTAGAGCCATTAACAAATCAAGAATCACAATTAAGCCTTAACCTTCAAGGTCAGTAATCTGAGACAGACCACAGTTTACTTCAAAATTTCTAAGTAACAAACAAATGTGTTTAGCTCTTTGATTAGATTTCAGCAATATTCAGCCGGTTTTATAACACAAACAATAATTTGGATTGTTGGAACAAGCATATCCTACGACGATTTTCTTAAGAGAAATCTCAAACTCAAAATACCAATGAAACGGTAGAGAACTATTGCTTTGATTTATCAAGGGTGAGAGTTATATTGAAACTCAATATACTCAATACTTTGGGTGATAACAATTATTATTTGACATGCGATTATATTGCAATAAGGATCTTTGTCCTGCTAATAACAGGATGATAATATCCTCTCGAGGAACTTAACAAGTTTATCGTATTAAACCCTGCAGGTGGAATTAGTTTCGATACGATAATAAGTTTAAGTGGCAGCACACGAGATGTCATTTATAATTAAATGACTGATTAATTAATTAATTGATCGTCAGAGGAATTAATTAAGGGCAAATTGCATAAAAATACCCCACTTTATACCAAAATCTGGTTTTTTGACAATCTTTTTTTTTGTTGCAAAAATTTCAACTACCTTTCAATTTGTTGCAATGTTCGACCCATTAAATTTTTCGGCCAAAGTTGGCAGTCGGAAAGCCAACGTGGCATTAAAAATGTCAAATCACACCCATCATCCCCTCCCACGTCATCCTCCACTCCCACGTCACCCACCTCTCTCTCTTCCCCCCATCCCCTTCCCCCTTCACCACCGACTCCTGCAGACCACCATCGCCATAAGCACAGAACAATCTCGCAACCTTGAAATCAACCTCAGGTTCACTATAACCAAACCCCCAAATGTAGTAAAATCCAGGCTTCATTTCAATGCCTACAGGGGGGAGTTGCTTCGATTTTCTCGTAGCTGGGTTCCATAGAAACACATCATTTTCATCAATCGCGAAGCAAATTATACACCTGGAAATTCAAGAGGGATTGACGAATCGGGAACTGGAAATCAAGGAATTCCATGATTTTGAAACACATCTGGAATTCAAGAGGGATTTGACGGGGAGCCTTAAGAGGATATCTTGGATAATTTCTTCAGGGAGAAGAGCGATTTCTCATTCGGAGGGAGTGTGAGATTGAAGGTGGCTGGTGGTTTTGATTTTCTTCAATTGGTTGTGTGCGCTTGAATCCGAACGACAGCGAGGTTTTCTGGCTTTTTTGGGAGCTCCACCGTGCGAGGTTTTTCGACGGCGGAGTGTACGCAGCGAGTGCTATTGGGGAAGAGAGAGAGAGAGCCGACGGGGAGAGAAGGGGAAAAGGGATGGGGGAAGAGATAGAGAGAATCGACAAGGAGAGAGGGGGAAGAGAGAGAGGGTTGTTGGGTATCTGGGGCGGTGGAGGGAGGAAGTCCGACGAGTTGTTAGGAATTTGGGGCGGCGGCTGTTGCTCCGGATGGGGGAAGAGAGAGAGAGAACCGACAGGGAGAGAGAGGGAATGAGATGGGGGGGAAAGAGAGAGAGGTGGGTGACGTGGGAGTGGTGGGTGACGTGGGAGGGGAGGGTGGGTGTGATTTGGCATTTTTAATGCCACGTTGGCATTCCGACTGCCAACTTTGGCCGGAAAATTTATCGGGTCGGACATTGCAACAAATTGAAAGGTAGTTGAAATTTTTGCAACAAAAAAAAAGATTGTCAAAAAACCAGATTTTGGTATAAAGTGGGGTATTTTCATGCAATTTGCCCATTAATTAATTAATGGATATTGGATATCTTAAACACGGGGATTAATTAAGTCTAATACTAGCCCCGACTCAACTAAAGAATAAAGAGGTAATTGAGTATTCATTTTCTAGTGGAATAAATTAATACTTGTGTCTCAATTTTATTATGGGCTGAATAAGAAAATCGAGCACTGGGAGGCCAAACTTTATTCGAGCTAGTAGATCCCCGGTTGGCCCAATAAATGCGTCATTCCATAGGGAGCGTCCCTTTCTCAATTATCTCTTTGGGCTCTATTTGGTTTAATTAAGTTCATGAGTTTATTATTTAGGTATGATTAATACCTAGTATAAATAATAAGGAAGCCCTAAAACCTAATTACTTTTACGCTTACGTGAGACTAGAAAAAGAGAGTTCTGTGAGAACAGAAAGAGATAGAGGAAGACGTTATTCCTAGAAGGTGGAAAGGACTTGAAGCTCGTTGCCATCCATCGTCAAGTCTTGCCGTAGGAAACAAGTCGGAAGATTCACTCTGGAGTCTCTCATAGCCGAATTTGCAAGTAAGATCTTATTCTCTTATAATAGGCACATTAATTTTTGTATGTATTTGTTTGGTATCCGGAATGGGTCACGAGCACGTGAATCATACGTCATAATATGGATCCTATAGAATGCCCGTATATAACCCACGAATTAACCAAAGAAATACTATTACATTAACTCCAATCTGCGTCGGAGATCCACAAAGTGTCGGCGGGTGTACAGACCACGCGACCGGCTGTGCAGAAGGCACGAAGGCAGCAGTCCTGATGGCGGTCGGATGGTGCGACAAGATTGGAGCACTTAGGGTTTGGGAATTTCAGAAATTGAGAATAAGTCTAATTCGCGTAAGTTCACAGCCTGATTATATTGCCTTTTTTTTTTGCTTAAAAAACATTTGGTCAAAACGTATTTTTGGGTCAAATACGTACTGAAAACATATTAAATATGTATTTTTGAAACCTTAAAAGAATAAAAATGAAAAAAAAACATATTAAATACATATTTTTAATGTATTTACATGTATTCGTACTTTTCTCATATTTATACTCGCCCTAAAAAATGTACCCATGATTTAGAGCTAATTAATCACTAAATTAAAAGCTGAGGTTTACAACCCGTGCCTTTCCACAATGTGGCAATTTTTCTAGGCCGAAGGGAGTAGTAATTTTCATAGAAGAATACATAAACAATGATGTGGCGCAATGGATATAATGTTGTATTCATTCCCCAAAATTGTCAATGGATCGATCAGGTGTAGGTTTAATGAACCTAGATTTTTTAGGTTCGATCCTGGTTCAAGTTTCTTATTTATATATATATATATATATATTTATTTTTCACAAAAACTTGTGATACTTTTGAAAAATCAAATAAGACATTTTAAAGTAAATAAGATTTTCTATTCGTAAAATCAAATAAAATTTTTCTTAAGAATAAATAAGACTTTTTATTCATGACTTCGCTTATCTATATTTTTTATTTCATTTTTTCATCAAAACTTGTTTGCGGCACGCCGCATGTAAATAGTATTCTTGTTAGGTCCGGGGGGTCTCGAATAGGTGTATGGGGGGGGGGGGAAATACACCTATAGGCTATTTTTACAACAATCTACCGACCTCAATCAGAGGGATCTCAGTCAGAGATTGAAACGAAACTTTGCACGCAAACACGGACTCCTGTTTTTACTGAAAACAGTTTTGACCAACAGGGTTGACGACTGATACTGAAAGCTCTTCAGTAATGAGTTATCAGTTAAGTTGCTGGAACTTAACTGATCCAAGTAAGGGCTTCAGTCGTGTTTGCTAAGATAGAGATGATATCACTCTTCCTTACTATCAGAGGATAGTTCAGTCAGATTGATATCATACGCAGCGGAAATTAAACTTAGTTTCGTAATAGCCTCGGTGGAGCAGGTTGTTGGATTAAGGTTTCTCTTTGCTGTTAGTCAGTGTTCAGTTTTATCAATTGAAATAGCACAAGTAAGAATGTAAAACTGAAAGCTATAAATAACACAGAGACTTTTACGTGGTTCGGAAAAACCCTTTCCTACATCCACGGCTGGTTGATCAGACCAACAATCCACTCCGCAAGTGCTTCACTGGTGCACTGCAAACCGTACCCGTGTGCTTGCCTGGTGCACACAACCGTAAACTGAAGAAAACCCTTCTTCAGCACCCACACACCTCGCGTAGGATTTCCCTGCTAAGCACACCTCGTGCTCAGACTTTTCACTCAGAGTTCAGAGTACCTTCCTGAACTCCGAACCACTCAAACACTCTTATGGGGGAGAGGTTTAAACGAGTGCCAACTATACTTACAAAGAACAAGTTCTTTGAAGCAAGTTTGACCTTTGGCTTCTGGGTAAACAGATATATGCCTAGGGTCTAAGAGAATGTATGTAATCAGCAGTGACTGATTTTGGCTTTGGAATTCTCTTCTTCGATTCAAGCTTTGGGGCGGTTAAGCTTTAGGCTGAGTAGCAATTTCGGCAGAGCTTCAGCTTATGTCGTTGAATCGGTGAAGATTGAAGTGATCCTCGAGCGTTATTTGTAGGAGAACTCTTGAATAGATCCGTTGGCGTAAATCGTCCTCAAGATTTCTTCCGTTGGAGAGCAATTCGAATTTGGGCTGAGGCTTCAATCTTCGAGGTTCCTTGTCTGTGTGGAAACGGCTCTCTTTGATGGACAGGAGATGTGACATCTCTGAAAAGTAACCACCAGATAGGAATGACCTCTGCAGAGATAAGATATTCTGAGATCTCTGCATTTAATGCGGCTGTACTTGTGCGTACGTGGCTTCCTCTGAACGTTGGAAGATCAGTCCTAGGAGAAATGTTCAACTGATACTTGACTTTAGTATCAGTCCTTTGCGCGCATTAAATAATCAGTCTTCAACTAATTCTTCAACTGATACTTCAGTTGGTAACTGCAGTCTTCAGTCTTCAGTCTTCGTTCTTCAGTCTTCAGTCTTCAGTCTTCGACACCGCAACTAAACTAGAAACGAACTCTAACACTTGAGTTCAAAACGATTCTAGTCTATTACAAATAAGTCCTATGAATTTGGTATCATCAAAACAAGGGTTAGGATATTCCACAAGGTTCCCAACAATTTCCCCCTTTTTGATGATGCCAAAACCACACAGCAGTTCTAGACAGCAAAAAGACTGAACTCACTGTACAAGTTCTAAACAAGGGGTGAAAACAGTTCCCCCTTAACAATAGAACCTAAAAACTTGTACTTAGAGCAAGAACGAAAACAGTTCTAAAAACAGAACCAAAAGAAGACAGAAAAACAGTTCTAAAAACAGTTCCTAAGCTTGTTCCACTCTCACTTGTGTTCCGTTGAATTGAGGTCTTGTCCTCTTGGCGAATCTTCCTCATGATCATCCTGATGAAATAGGATGATCATTTTGCTTGATCGTCTTCAGTCTTTTGAGAATAAGTCTCTTAAGAATTTCCCCCTTTTTGGCAACATCAAAAAGGTGGGATTTTGACTGAAGGATGAAGCTAAGACCACTGCGTGGAAACAGAATCGCAGAATGGTCCAGAGAAAGATGCTGAGGGTCAGAGGTAAACGGAGAACGCGGAGGGTTTAGAAAAGAAAAATGAAGAGTGAGGAGAGGAGGGATGACGGAGACGGAGAATGGGGTGGGATCAGGTTTGCATGGCTCTCGAGACTGGGAAGGAGAGAGCAGCCATCATGCAAACCAAAGGAGGTTGAGTAGAGGGTTGATGGTGAAGAGAAAGAAACACATGAGGAAAAGTGTGTGGAAGAGGAAAATCGACTGAGTGGCTATCGTGAGGATAGACACTGTCGATGTGGCACTGGTTGACAACGAGCTCCTGCTCATTGTTGTTGCTTGGCATCGAAGCTTCACAGTAGGCAAGAGGCCTTTTTGTGAAGACGATGAAGTCTGTCCTTTTTCAGATAGGTACTACAAACCAATGCATCGGGCATGAGGATGGAAGACACTCGCTTCGCTGGATAGAAGTGAGGGTAGAGCAAACTTTGACGCCGGAGAGACGTTGAGATCCAGTGGAAGGGTCCGGTGAAGACCAAGAATGTGAGCGTCATTCTTCCACTCCATGACTTTGCAGTCATAGATTTCTCCTTTAGTCGGAACAAATTTTCTCTGCAACTTTTGAAACAATTGAAAATTTTTCTCACAGTGAAGGCTGTGGAGAGTTGTTAGTTGATGCAGAAAAACTGTGAAGACAGCATGGTATAAATAGACAAGATATGAACCATGTAAGAAGATGAAAAAGTTTTTCGAAAACTGTGCCTAAAATGCAATTGAAGAGAAAATGCGCGTCCGCCGTCACTGCGAGGGACTGTGTTTTCTTAAAAAGTTGAAAGGCATCATTGCATTCTGTCATGTCAATGAGCTTTTCAAGAAATTTTATTGCAGAGGCAAAAAGGTTGGAAGGATTTTTGGCAATAAGATCAGGACAAGTTCAATCAAAACAGATTTTCACTTTATAAAAATCTTGTCCTTCTCGGATATTCCATTTTCCAATAATTCCAACAATCAGTTAAAGTTTTTGAAAGAAACTGATCAGTTAGAGAAAAGATTTTGAACTAAAAACTTAAAGCTCATAACTGAAATAACTGATTTTGAAAGGGTAAGCATTTTTAAAATACTTACTAATCAACTGAACATTGTAGTCAGTTGATACCACGTGATCCTGGTTGAAACATCAGGATGATTTCTTCTTCAGATGAGCATTCGGACTCATTGCATTCCACGTCGGCGATCGTAAAAGCAGCAGTTGGTTGACCACCAGTCAGCATGACTGTTTGAGAAGATCTTCAAACACAGCATCACTCTTCAGGGTTGATGAGACCGATCTTTGCACATAGATCATTGAACCTCTCTTCTGGAAGAGCCTTGGTCAGCAGGTCCGCTCTCTGAATAGCAGTGGGAATCCATTCCACAGAGACATTCTTCTTTTCGACATGATCACGAATGAAGTGATGTCGAATTTCGATATGCTTTACTCTGGTGTGGTGAACTGGATTCTGGGAGATTGCAATAGCACTGGAGCTGTCGCAATAGATAGGAACTTCCTTTTCGTCGATCCCATAGTCCTTTAGTTGATGGACTAACCACAGGATTTGTGAGCAGCAGCTTCCGGCAGCAACATATTCAGCTTCAATTGTAGAGGTGGCGACTGAAGTCTGCTTCTTTGAAAACCAAGAGTTGAGCTTGTTGCCTAGAAATTGACATGTTCCGGAGGTTGATTTGCGATCAAGCTTGCATCCACCGAAGTCTGAATCTGAATATCCGGTGAGCTTGATGTCGTCGTCTGCTGGATACCACAATCCTAAATTGGGCGTGCCTTTGAGATATCTCAGAATCCGCTTAGCTGCATCCAAATGAGCGTCCTTAGGATCTGATTGATATCTTGCACATACCCCGACTGCAAATGCGATATCTGGTCTGCTCGCAGTCAAATACAGCAAAGATCCAATGATTTCTCTGTACTTCTTCGAAGAAACAGAGTTTCCTTCTGAACCTGGATCAACTTTCCAGTTTGTGTTCATTGGGATCTTGACTGACTTCATGTGTTGAATACCGAACTTAGCTATCAGCTCCTTGGCATACTTGGACTGGCTGATCAGTATTCCTTCGTTGGTCTGCTTGACTTGCAATCCGAGAAAGAAATTCATTTCTCCCATCATGGACATTTGAAACTTGTTGGTCATGATGTCAGCAAACTTCTTGCACATGCGTTCGGATTTGGATCCGAAGATTATGTCATCGACATAAATCTGAACAAGCAAGAGATCTTCTCCTTCTTTGAGAGTGAACAAAGTTCTGTCCACAGATCCCTTTTTGAAGCCTTGTTCAACAAGATACTCTGAGAGAGTATCATACCACGCTCTTGGTGCTTGTTTCAACCCATAGAGCGCTTTCTTCAGCTTGTACACCTTTTCTGGTCCAGCAACCTCAAACCCTGGAGGTTGTTCTACATAGACTTCATCTGTGAGCACTCCATTGAGAAATGCACACTTGACATCCATTTGGTGTACCTTGAAACCTTTGTGAGCTGCGAAGGCTAAGAAGAGTCTGACTGCTTCCAATCTGGCAACTGGGGCGAACGTCTCGTCGTAGTCGATTCCTTCTTCTTGACTGTATCCTTTAGCCACTAGCCTTGCTTTGTTTTTTACAACGTTTCCTTCTTCGTCTTCCTTGTTCTTGAAAATCCATTTCAAGCCAATCACCTTTGCATCGTCTGGTCGATCCACAAGCTCCCAAACTGAATTCCGGTTGAATTCATTGAGTTCTTCTAGCATTGCGATGACCCACTGAGTAGACTTCAGAGCTTCTTCAATATTCTTGGGCTCTGTAGTTGATAAGAAACAGCTGAAATTCTTATCTTCGTTGATGCAGTTCTGATTGATGTCGAAGACGAGGTTGCACATTGATCTCCGAGTCTTGACGCCATCTGATGGTTCTCCAATGATGTTCTCCTTTGAGTGGAGTTCAAACCATCTTCGATACTTCTTGATCTCTTCAGGGGATGGTGGGGCTTCTTCGGTCAGAATTGCTCTGGGGTGTTGAGCACCTTCTGGAGCAGGGGAGAGTTGAGCTGGGGCGGCTTCTGCGCGTTCAACTCGGACTTCAGCAGCTGGAGTTCCCCCTTGACTGATGCCGTCTGCATTGGCTCCAGTCTGAACTTTAGACCTTTGGTTGATCTTCTGATACTGAAGCATCTCAGCATCTTCATCTTTGCCTGGTCCCCATATCAAGACAGTAGAGGGCTCGGTGTTGTGGATTTCAGCTCTGGAACCTTCGGTGTTTTGAACACACTTTTCAGCTTCTTGTTCCCTGAAACCATCTGTAGACTCATCAAAGATCACATGAGGTGTTTCTTCAACACAAAGAGTTTGAGTATTAAACACTCGATAGGCTTTGCTTGAATGTTCTGTTCCAGAGTATCCAAGGAAGACTCCTGGATCAGCTTTGCTATCGAAAGTGTTCAACCTCTTCTTATCATTGTTGTGTATGAAACACTTAGAACCGAAAGCATGAAAGTAGGCAATCGATGGATTTCTGTTCTTCCATAACTCGTATGGAGTTCTTCCATGTCTCTGAGTGAGAAAGGAGCGATTCTGCGTGTAGCATGCGTTGTTGACTGCTTCGGCCCCAAACTTCAAGGGGAGTTTTGACTCGGCTAGCATCGTCCTTGCTGCTTCCTTTAGAGACCGGTTTCTTCTTTCTGCAACTCCGTTCTGCTGTGGAGTTCTTGCTGCAGAAGTTTGATGACTGATTCCTTATTCATCACAATACTTACGAATGACAGTATTGAGGAACTCAGTCCCACGATCTGATCTGATGTTGATGATGTTGACTTCCTTTTCAACGCTCAGTCTTCTCAGCAGCTTTGGCAGTTCCTCCAGTGTCTCTTTCTTCTTGAAGAGAAATATAACCCAAGTATATCGTGAATAATCATCAACGACTACTAAGGTATACTTCCTACCATTGTAGCTTCTTGGAGTGATCGGGCCAAACAGATCCATGTGAAGTAGATGCAGAATCCTTTCAGAGGAGTGTCCTGACTTTGACTTGAATGACATCCGCGTCTGCTTTCCTCTGAGGCATGCTTCACATTCTTGCTTCTTCTGGAACACAATAGAAGGAAGGCCTTCTACCAGTTGATGTTTAGTAAGTTTGTTGATCGTCTTGAAGTTGAGATGGTTGAGTCTCTTGTGCCATAGCCAATTGAGCTCCGAGCTGCTCTTGCTGATGAGGCATGTTTCTGGTGGGCTGTCTTCCCAAGAAACGACGTAGAGACTCCCTTGTCTGAATCCTTTCAGAACCACCTTCTTTTGATTGTTTCTAACAGTGAATTCATCCTTCTTGATCTTCACTGTGAAACCACTGTCACAAAATTGACTCACAGACAACTGATTATGTTTAAGACCAGAAACAAAGCTAACATTAATGATACTGGCGTTACCCATGTTGAGCACTGTAACACCCAAAATATTTAGGTTTATTATATAAGTTTAATTATTAGTATTTTCTTGTATAGATTATTATTTTTAGATAATTACATATGGATTTTGCACCATTAATTTTATCTAGATTATTATTATTATTATTATTATTATTATTATTATTATTATTATTATAAATTTGATTCCTATTAAAATTAGAACTCTTTTACCATCTTTATTCTTTATCCTAGTAGGAGATATACATAAAATATAATTTTTATAATTATCAAAAGCTCTTTGAAAATTTGTATAAATATGAGATCTATTTTCAAACCCTAAATAAGACATAGAAACTCGAAGCCAACAGTAAATTTTAGTCGGGTTTTGGAGAGCTGGAGTCAGATTTTCGCAGGAAATCAAGTTCTGGCAGTTTCGGTAGAACGGCCATAACTTCCTCCACAGAACTCCGATTCAGGCGAAACAGGCGGCCACGGAAAAGCTCTCTCTCGAAGAAGAAGTCGTATTTCTGGGCGAAATACGATTTGAGGACGTTTGAGGCTTCAAACGAAGGCTTGAAGCTGACTGTTCTGTTCAGCTGCGAGTTTGACAAATTCTTTAGGTGTGGTGCAATTAGGATCCTTATTCCGGATTTGATTGAATTTATATGTTTCGACATTAAGGTGAGGGATTTTACGCTTATTCATATGGTTATATATGTTTTTATTATCGCGTTTGATTACTTATTTACGTGCATCCTTGACTATATTGTTATGTAGGATCATGAGATTTAAGCCATTGATCTATGTTATGTGCGATCATGGGATCTAAGCCATTGATCTATGTTATGTGCGATCATGGGACCTAAGCCATTGATCTATGTTGTTATGTGCGATCATGGGATCTAAGCCATTGATCTATGTTATGTGCGATCATGGGACCCTAAGCCATTGATCTATATTATGTGCGATCATGGGACCTAAGCCATTGATCTATGTTGTTATGTGCGATCATGGGACCTAAGCCATTGATCTATTATGTTATGTGCGATCATGGGACCTAAGCCATTGATCTATGTATGTGTTTGGTCATGGGACTTAAGCCATCGACTCAAACTATGATTATGTTTGTCAAGGGGCTCCAGTCTCTTGGCGTATGTTTGCAAGTATGATAATGTGATTTAATTATATATGTGACGTATATGAATATTTTGTTATGTTCCTCACTGAGTATATTTTCAATATGCTCACCCCTTATCTTTTCAGTTTTGCAGTCTTGGAGTCGAGGTGGCCATGGAAGTCGAGAATGACTAGAGTTTTAGTTTTCCCATAGAATTTAAGTTGAACTTGTTAAGTTTTAGTTTATCGTTCTTATTTTATGTTACTACTTTAGTATTGGCAAATTGATTTTTAAATTAGTTTAAATTATGATAGTCAAGAAATTTTATTTTATCTATTAGTTCTGCAAGATTTTTAAATTGAAAAGTTTATGAAAATCGGGCTGTTACAAGCACACCGTAGCCTTTTGTTTCTCCGATTGAGTTGTCTCCGAATGCAACTTTGGATCCAGCTTTCTCAACATACTGAGATAGATATTCTTTATAGCCTGTCATGTGCTTAGAACAGCCACTGTCCAGATACCACGTTCTGATTGAAGCTTTGGCCTCTTCCTTCTTTTTGTGTTTCCTGACATTGACCTGCAATGAAGAATTGCTTCAGGCACCCAATCAAGCTTTGGGTCCTTTGATGTTAGCTCGAGTTCCTTTTGGAACCCATATCTACTTCAGAATTGGTCTGGCTGGTCTCTTGCGCTTTATTGATTGTCTGATTGACGTCGTTGGCGCTTCAGCTGGCACATGAGCATTCTTCTGTTGAGAAATCCTTTTGAAGGCCTCACTCTTGTAGCAGTTCTGTCTGATGAGTGGTTGAGGTCTTCTTTGCTCGGCAAAGTATCTTCCTTGAGATACTTTAGTCTTTGCAGACTTTTGGAGATTTGTCTGAAGTCCATTAGCTTGTCGTCGAGGAAGTGGCATGGCTCGACTGGACTCAGCATTGCTTGATCTCCATGGATGTTGTTCCTTCTGAAATTGAACTGAGGATGTCAGTTTCTGACTGATGTGGCTTTTCTTCCCCCCGGGTTAATGAGGAAGATTCTTCTTGGCTCCTGATGTTCCTTCCCTGATCTTTGACTGAAATCTGCTTTCCAGTCTTCTCAGTAGGATGATCTGGTTGGGGGCCTCCTTAGCTCGTCTGTAGCTTCGTGGAGGTGGAACATTTGATCTAGCCATCAGTCTGCGCTTGCGAACTTCATCCATATCATGATCTCTTGATTCTTCTGATGTACTGATTTCAGAAGGGTCGTCCTTTGAGTTGATCATGATACTCTTTCCTTTGACAGCTGCAACCTTTCCTCAATGCTGTTGACCAGTCCTTTCGATGGAAAGTTGCTCATCATGGGAGACTGCATCATGCAGTTCTTGACTGTTTCTTACAGCTTGTGATTGAGCCTCTTGATTTCATGAGATGTTCTTTCACATTCTGAGTTGGAGATTCTGAGCTCTTCTTCCAGTCGGCTGTTCTCCATGATTAGCTGATCGAGACAAGTTTCATCCGGAAAGTAGATGATTGTCTGATTCTTAGCTTGTTCATCATTGATCTCCTTGTCCATTTTCTGATTCTGCTTGAGGAGATCTTCGAACATTTTCCTCAGCTGACAGTGATCAATCATGAGCTGATCAAACTCGTCAGTTTCATCGGATGAGCTACCTCCAGATTCTGAGTGGTCTCCTGAAAGCATCAGGAAGTTATCAGTATACGGAGTTTTTGAGTGAGAGTTTACCTCTGAGCCATTCATTCCATTATCGTAGCTGTTGTCAGCCACGCTTTCTGATTCATTGGCCATCAGGGCTCGACTCTCATCATCTGAGCTGGAACTGTCGAAGTCGGATGATTCTGATGTATCTTTGGAAGAGTCAGCATCGTCAGCAACCATCGCTTTCTTCTTCGAAAAGCTATGATCTTTCCTAGCTTTCAGTTCTCTGCGCTCGGCTGGAGTCAGATCAGGGCATTCATGTCGAAAGTGCCCTTTCTTTCTACATCCAAAGCATTCCATGTCTTTGATGTCGTAAGCGACTGACTTCCTTTTTCCGCTTCGATCTGTGGAATGTCTGGAGTTCCCTTCTCTTTCTTTTCCTTTGTAGTGCTGCTTGTGGAACCTTCTATACTTCCGGAACTTGGACTCCATCTTGTTGAATCTTTCAGTCAACAAGGCATATTGACTGAAGAAGTCCTCTGGGTTGAGTTCCGTTGGCTCCTTAATCTGCTTCTTGCCTTCTCTGGTTGAGGCCTTCAGTGCAACTCCTCTTGAGGTTGATGGACCATCTTCGTCTGATCCTCCAGCCTTCTTGTTACCAAGATTTCTCAGAAGGTCGAATTCATTTTCCATGAGATCGGAGAAAAGCTTGTTTGTCGGGAGCTGACTGAATCCTGGCTTATGTTCATGAGCGACTGAGTAGATCTGCCATTCTCCACGTGGCAGTGCTCGAAGAATCTTCAGGTTGATTTCTCGTTGAGTGTATTTGTCTTTGGAAATGGATTGAACTTCATTCAAGATGAGATTGAATCTTTGTTCCATTTCCTCGACAGATTCATTCTTGAGCATGAGGAAGGAGTCGAATTTCTGGCAAGCTATTGATAGCTTATTCTCCTTGATTTCCTCGGAACCTACGCACATTCTTTCCAGAATGTCCCACATCTCCTTTTCAGTTCCGCACTTGATGATCTTCATGACATGCTTGTCGGGAACAGTGCCGGAGATGATGCTTTTGGCGAGGTTGTCTAACTCATCTTGCTTCCTTTCTTCTGTGGTGAAGTCTGCCTTTGACTTGGGCTAGACCTCATCGTAAGGATCCTGTCGGAGATCAGCAGGAACCCTTTTGATCGTTTCGGTGATGGTGATTGGTCCGCTGGTGATGACTTCCCACATTCGGCAATGTTGGGCGGAGAGGAAGCTTTCAAGCCGAAACTTCCATATGTTGTATTTTTCAATACTAAACATAGGTAGAGAAGATAATCTGCTGTGGTTAGTCTCCATCAAAAAAGAAAGAACAGATAACAGCAAATAGGGCAAGTAGCAAGCACAAAAAGAAAGAGTAAAACTTTTTCGAGACCTTTAAGACAAAGGATCTAGTTCAAATAGAATCTAGTCAGATGCAGATAGTTCTTGCGAACAACCTGCTCTGATACCAATTGTTAGGTCCGGGGGCTCTCGAATAGGTGTATGGGGGGGGGGAATACACCTATAGGCTATTTTTACAACAATCTACCGACCTCAATCAGAGGGATCTCAGTTAGAGATTGAAACGAAACTTTGCACGCAAACACGGACTCCTGTTTTTACTGAAAACAGTTTTGACCAACAGGGTTGACGACTGATACTGAAAGCTCTTCAGTAATGAGTTATCAGTTAAGTTGCTGGAACTTAACTGATCCAAGTAAGGGCTTCAGTCGTGTTTGCTAAGATAGAGATGATATCACTCTTCCTTACTATCAGAGGATAGTTCAGTCAGATTGTTATCATACGCAGCGGAAATTAAACTTAGTTTCGTAATAGCTTCGGTGGAGCAGGTTGTTGGATTAAGGTTTCTCTTTGCTGTTAGTCAGTGTTCAGTTTTATCAATTGAAATAGCACAAGTAAGAATGTAAAACTGAAAGCTGTAAATAACACAGAGACTTTTACGTGGTTCGGAAAAACCCTTTCCTACATCCACGGCTGGTTGATCAGACCAACAATCCACTCCGCAAGTGCTTCACTGGTGCACTGCAAACCGTACCCGTGTGCTTGCCTGGTGCACACAACCGTAAACTGAAGAAAACCCTTCTTCAGCACCCACACACCTCGCGTAGGATTTCCCTGCTAAGCACACCTCGTGCTCAGACTTTTCACTCAGAGTTCAGAGTACCTTCCTGAACTCCGAACCACTCAAACACTCTTATGGGGGAGAGGTTTAAACGAGTGCCAACTATACTTACAAAGAACAAGTTCTTTGAAGCAAGTTTGACCTTTGGCTTTTGGGTAAACAGATATATGCCTAGGGTCTAAGAGAATGTATGTAATCAGCAGTGACTAATTTTGGCTTTGGAATTCTCTTCTTCGATTCAAGCTTTGGGGCGGTTAAGCTTTAGGCTGAGTAGCAATTTCGGCAGAGCTTCAGCTTATGTCGTTGAATCGGTGAAGATTGAAGTGATCCTCGAGCGTTATTTGTAGGAGAACTCTTGAATAGATCCGTTGGCGTAAATCGTCCTCAAGATTTCTTCCGTTGGAGAGCAATTCGAATTTGGGCTGAGGCTTCAATCTTCGAGGTTCCTTGTCTGTGTGGAAACGGCTCTCTTTGATGGACAGGAGATGTGACATCTCTGAAAAGTAACCACCAGATAGGAATGACCTCTGCAGAGATAAGATATTCTGAGATCTCTGCATTTAAAGCGGTTGTACTTGTGCGTACGTGGCTTCCTCTGAACGTTGGAAGATCAGTCCTAGGATGAATGTTCAACTGATACTTGACTTTAGTATCAGTCCTTTGCGCGCATTAAATAATCAGTCTTCAACTGATTCTTCAACTGATACTTCAGTTGGTAACTGCAGTCTTCAGTCTTCGTTCTTCAGTCTTCAGTCTTCAGTCTTCGACACCGCAACTAAACTAGAAACGAACTCTAACACTTGAGTTCAAAACGATTCTAGTCTATTACAAATAAGTCCTATGAATTTTGGTATCATCAAAACAAGGGTTAGGATATTCCACAAGGTTTCCAACAATTCTTCATAAAATCGAATGAATTTTTCTTAAGAGTAGATAAGGCTTTTTATTTGTAAAGAAACTATGCATAAATGTAAATAAGACTTTTCATAAAATCAAATAAAATTTTAAGACATTTTACTCATAATGGACTTTGCTTAAACGTAAATAAAAAAATTTATTCGTAAAGGAGACTTTATTTAAATTTAAATCAAATAAGAGTTTTTTTATGAGTTAATATATAAAACTATCCACTTTCATATTGTAAATATAAAAATTGTCCACTAAGATAAAAATAATAAAAACT
This sequence comes from Salvia miltiorrhiza, assembly GCF_028751815.1. Taxonomy (NCBI): domain Eukaryota; kingdom Viridiplantae; phylum Streptophyta; class Magnoliopsida; order Lamiales; family Lamiaceae; genus Salvia; species Salvia miltiorrhiza. Next base: position 19,718,517 of record NC_080387.1, read on the forward strand.
GTCCACTTTTTGATTGAAAAGACAGAAATACCATCCTTTAAAAAATATGTACTCTCTCTCCAGGTTAGCATCTTCTTCCTCTCTCATTCTCTTCTCTATCTCCACACTCTCTCTCTCTTCTCCCTCACGGTACACTCCTTCCCCCTTCTCTCTCTCTCTCTCTCTCCCTCCCTCCCTCCCTTCGAGCTCAGATCGCCGGCGAAGCGCCGCCGCCTCTGCCATCTCCTGGTTCGCCCCCGACCTCGTCGTTTCTGCCCCGGCCTCGTCGCCTCTGCCATCTTCTGCTTCACCCCCGCCGCGAAGTGCCGCCGCCCCGGCCTCGTCGCCTCCGCCATCTCCTGCTTCACGCCCCGCCGTGACTTTAGCCTCCGTCCGCCACCAATACCCACCACGACTTCGCCGCTACCAACAAATCGATCGGGCTCGCCCTAATTGACTCGATCGCCGACGATCGGAGTGGCGGCGGCGGCGACTGCAAATTCTCGAAGTAGATTAATCGGCTGTTGTTGTTCGGATCGAAGTTGAAGTTGTTCGGATCCCACCATACGATATTTTTTCTTTTCTTTTCTTTTTCTCCCAAAGACTTGCGCCGTTTGTGGACAATTACTTATTCAGTTGAAGTTTCTGTGTGATTTGATTTCAAAGCATACGTCTAGATATTTGTGTATCTGTGGAGAATTAGGAACTGTGGATTGTCGAGACAGTTATTTCTTATTGTGGGTCGAAAAGATTTTTGGAGTGCTGGAGCTTCTTATTCTTCTTCGTTGTGAAAGTTTGGTAAAGTTTCATCCTTTACAGCTTAAGTAGGCGTATTATTTATTTTTTCTGCTTTGTGGAATATTCAACTTTGTGCATAAATTTTGGTAGTTTTGTACTTTCTGGGTATTGCTTGGAAATGATAATTTGTTTCTTGATGGATTTTGCTATTCTTAAAAAGGGATTCGGGTGAGTTTGGTCCAAGTTTGGAGTTATTTTGCCTTAAAAGATTCAATTCAATTCTTGAAAAATTATTTTGCCATCTTCTTCTTATTTCTCCATTTTAATTTGATTTTACGACCAAATCAATGAATTCACAATTAGATTTATGAATTCACAACTTTATGTTTTTAAATTCAGCACTAAATCTATGAATTCACAACCAGCTCGATGAATTCACAACTTAATGTTCTTGAATTCACAACCAGCTCGATTAATTCACAACTTAATATTGTTGAATTCACAATCAAATCTATGAATTCACAACTAAAACTCGAATTCACAACCAAAATAAATTCTATTTTAAGTCGTGAATTCAAACTTTAAAAATTCAAATTCACAGCTACTTGAATTCACAACCAAAATAAATTCTTGTTGTGAATTAAATTCTGGTTGTGAATTCGACTGGTTGTGAATCACAACCAAAATAAATTCTGATTGTGAATTATATTTTGGTTGTGAATTCGACTAGTTTTGAATTCACAACCAAAAAATTTTGGTTGTGAATTAAATTTTGATTGTGAATTCACACCCAGTCGAATTCACAAAAAAAAAAATTCTGATTGTGAATTAAATTTTGGTTGTGAATTTGATTAGTTGTGAATTCACAATCAAAAAATTCTGTATGTGAATTAAATTTTGGTTGTGAATTTAACTGGTTATGAATTCACAACCAATAAATTCTGATCGTGAATTAAATTAAAATTGTGAATTTGACTAGTTGTGAATTCAGTCTAATTCACAACCAAATTTTGGTTGTGAATTCGACTGGTTGTGAAATGCGGGATTTTTTAAAGGGGTAGTGTTTAAAGGTAAAATTAAGTGGACATTTTTTTAATTTTTAATGTGAAGGGTATTTTGGTAACAGTGGACATTTTTTAAGTTTTTTATTTTAGTGGACATTTTTTATCTTTACAATATGAAAGTGGACATTTTACAAATTCACTCTTTTTTTATTAGCAAATAAGACTTTAAGACTTTTTATTCATAAATGAGACTGTTGTTTGAACATAAATAATATTTTCATCAAATGAAATAAAACTTTTTGAGAGCAAATAAAATTTTTAAGACTTTTTATTCGTGAATGAAACTTTTGCTTGAATATAAATAATATTTCTCAGAAAATGACATAAGACTTTTTTTCATAAGAACATATGAGACTTTTCTAAATACCAAATAAAACTTTAAAAGACTTTTTATTCTTCAATGAAACTTTTGTTAGAATGTAAATAATGTTTTTCATAAAATCAAATAAGGTTTTTTATTAAATAAAATAAGACTTTTATCAACAACAAATAAAATTTTTATTAAGAGAAAATAAGACTTTTTATTTGTAAACGAGACTTTTGTTTAACGTGAATCGGACTTTTCATAAAATCAAATAAGACTTCATTAATGAGTAAATAAAACTTTTCTTAATAACAAATACTGTCTCTGTCCGACTATTGTTGTCCCCAAAAATTTTGGGCACGAATTAAGGTGTAAATTGATTAAAAAGTCCCACACCTTTTGAACGGTTAATTATTACCTTTTTATGAAAATGAGACAATAATAATGGGACAACAAAAATGGTAAGTGGGACAACAATAGTGAAACGGAGGGAGTACACTACAAAAAAATGCTTTTATACCCAGGGATTTTCGACGAAAACTGTTTCCTCGGTAATTACCGAGTATTTTGCGAGAGTTTTTCGAGGAATAATGTATTTTTAATATTACCGAGAGATTACCGAGTGTATAAATTACCGAGAGAAATATTCTCTCTGTAATTGTTAAATTTAATTGTATATCTAGATTTAATTTAAGTAAAATTTATAGTTTAAATTTACCGAGTGGAGTATTCCCTCAGTAATTAGTTTTCAAATTTACTGAGTGATTACCGAGTGATAGTTCCCTCGGTAAAATTAAATTAAACATTGTTCATTCCCGTCTTCCTCATACTAACATTTTCCCTCCCCAAATTGAAAGCCCTAGCTACTCTCTTCGCCCATTTTTCGCCGCTGTCGTCCGCCACCCCACCACCGTAAGCTCACTCTCTCTCTCTCTCTCTCTCTCTCTATATATATATATATATATATATATATATAGAAGGGTTCAACAGAGAATGCTAAATATTTAGAGAATAGAGAAATCGTGAAACAAAAACGAACAGATCTATAATTTTGATGAACAAATCAATGTACCGCATGAGCAACAATTTATCCAGGGTTCGAATCCTGCTGGTGGCTAGTTTTTTCTCTATTTTTACTAAATACGTCTGTTCATTACTTATGTTGATCTGTTCGTAAAATATATAGATTTGTTTATGATGAATAGAAAGATTCGTAAAATATATAGATTTGTTTATGATGAATAGAAAGATAATTCTCTGTTGAACTCAACCCTATATATATATATATATATATATATATATATATATATATAGGGTTGGGTTCCGGTAGTATCCAAGCTTATAATAGATCCGTAGATCCAAATCTAGACCACACATTTATGACATGTGGCGCTTCAAGATGGTGACACGTGGCAAGGCATTTCAAGGCAAAATCAAGAGAGGGGTAAAATTGGAATGTAATTTTCGAAATAAAAAAAAAAATTAGATTTTCTCAAAATAGGTATATTTTAGATGCATAAAGTTTCATACGAGAATGCATGAACTTTCATATAAAAATGCATAAAGTTTCATATAAAAATGCATAAGATTTCACCCCACCCCAACCCCACCCCCCCACACCCCTGAACCCCACCCCACCCCTGAACCCCACCCACCCCCTACCCCTACCCAAAAAAAATATTTTTTTTTTATTTTTTTAAAAACTGATTTTCTAACCACTGACCCAAAACTGTAATGGGGAGGGGTGGGGGGTGGTGTGGGGTGGGTTGGGGGGTGGTGTGGGGTGGGGTGGTGAAAATACCAAAACTGTAAAAATCAAATGCATTTTTCTGTTCAAAGTCATGCATTTCATGTAAAAACTTTATGTATCTTTGTGGGAAACTATATGCATCTAAAATATATCTATTTTGAGAAAATCTAAAAAAAATATATTTTTTTTAATTATTAAATCCGAAAATTACATTCCAATTTTACCCCTCTCCAGATTTTGCCTTGAAATGCCTTGCCACGTGTCACCATCTTGATGCGCCACATGTCATAAATGTGTAGTCTAGATTTGGATCTACGGATCTATTATAAGCATTGGATACTACATGATCTCATTCCTATATATATATAGGGGAGGGCTACAGTAAAAATACTTCTTAAAATATAAATATAAACGTTTTTTAATGTACGAATTTTATCCAACATGGTTACGAATTCATCCAACATGGTTACGAATTGTGAAAAATAAATTTTTGCTACCTTTGGGATTCGAACCCAGGACCACGAATTCATCCAAAAGGGTTACGAATCAACCGTAGATCTTGATGATCTAAGGGTTGAAAATCATTTATATTTTATACACTTAAGAGTGTTTTTATTATAGCTCTCCCCTATATATATATATATATATCGCTCTCTCTCTCTCTCTCTCTGAGATCTCTCTGTGTGTGTTATTCCGTCAGCTTTCGCCGTCGTCTCTCCGCGCGCTGCACGCCGTTGTCACTGCTGCTCTAGTTCAGGTGGAGAAGCTTTCTTTCATTTGGTTTCAATCAACACTCTCTCGTTGAATATGTACAACAACTCAACACTCTCTCTCTCTCGTTGAATAAAGCTTGGCCTCCATTTTTTCTGCTGCTTTTTTGGTTGAATTGTTTTTTCTGATTTCTGATAGAAAAAAAGGGGGATTTCTGCTGCTGCATTTGATCTTGTGGTTCTGGCTATAGGATTTTAATGTTTGCCAGCAGCTGAAGCATTTTAAATCAAGTAACAGATTTTGAGTAAAATACAAAAGGAAATGCGATTGGATTTAATGTTTTATATGTGTTTTGTTGTTCTTGACATTGATATTGGTTAAGTTGTTGTTCTCAACTTCATTATTGTTCCATGCACAAGTAATTATGCTACTGTTTTCTATCATCTATATTTGCAACTTTTAAATGAGTTGGAATCGTTGAAAGTCAGTGCTTGTACTAAAATAACCAATGGCTCACTCTTACATAAGCTGTTGATCTATAACTGGAGTACCATCCTTTTTTGGCTTTGCTACCATGTAAAGTATATACTTTTGCAGTTGTATATCCCTATTGGTAGATGTGATTTTTCTCAACTCATTAACTGATTTTGAGATTATTAAGAATAATCAATTGATTACTAATGTTTAAATTAAAATGTCTGTGTACATTTGGCTATTGATCTATCCTCACTTTCCCTGACCCACCTCCCAGAAATAGTAGGAAAAAGGTGTTGTCCACATAACAAAACTAGAGCAAATTATGCCAGGTCGACATGAAATACTTCGATGTCTTTTGCCTGATATAGATACATCATTGCATACTTTGGCTGCTATGAATCATGCATGAAATACCTTCTGCTTTGAATCATGCCTTATTTATTAATAACATTTACATATATAAAAATAAAGTGGCATATAATTTGCATATAAGTCATCTTAATGGATTATGAAGGAACGTTCCTGGTATTAGTGGACTATATCCTGTTTTTCCTTTCTGTACAAATATTATTGGTTGGCATTTACTTCCATCATGTCACAATTCATGAATAATTCTTTGGGCAGGAAGTGGTTGGCCAGATTATCAGAGTACAATTTGCTAAGAGATTCAAGAAACCTGCTCGTCCTACTCCAGTAGTGGCTCCTCCACCCGGAGAGATGTAAATTTTGTAATACATCACGCTTTAAAGATAGCAGTCGGGAATCTGGAAGCCGTAAGAAGAAACAAGTACCAACAGCTAAGATATATTTTTTCCCTCTAACTCCTCGATTGCAGAGGCTATATGCATCTAAAGCTACAGCAGGAGAAATGCATTGGCATGCTTCTTCACAAGGCCGGCCCTAACATTCTGGGGGCCCTAGGCAAAAGGAAAAAAAAAGGCCCCTTAGAAAATGAAGCTTTATAATTTTATAGCAAATTTGAGATAGCTGCATATATAACTAACATTATTATAAAGTGCAATAAATCATAAATTAATGATCAAATAATTATAGAAATAAAGTAGATTTTTAATATTTTGGGAACAAAATTATCAATAACCTCTTCAAGAATACCCCTTGTTTAAAGTATAAAATTGCTAATACATTTAACCTTTTTTTGAGATATAGTATAATGAAAATATATACTACTATAATTTTATTGATTTTAATTTTAAAAAACTTCTTTCTACTGAAGTTACAATAACCAATATAGTCTTTTTTTTTAGGGTACAATAACCACATTATAATCAACAATATTCTATATGTAATAAAAATATTAGAAAAATAATCTAAATTTTTTAATAGGATTAATATTAGTGGACTTGTATTTATTTTGGGGCCCCTAGGCCCTTGCCCCTTTGGCCCTATGCAAGGGCCGGCCCTGCTTCTTCACCAGATGATGGGGTTATGCGTCATCCTGCAGATTCTCTAGCATGGAAGCACTTAAACACAATTTTTCCTGAATTCGCATCAGAGTGGTAAAATGTGAGACTAGGTCTTTCAACAGATGGTTTTCAACCCTTTGGGCAATCGGGAAAGCAATATTCATCATGACCGGTTATACTTACACCCCATAATTTGCCTCCTTGGTTGTGTATGAAAGAACAGTTTATGTTCCTAACAATTTTAGTGCCTGGTCCATGGAATCCAAAAGAGAAGTTGGATGTGTTTTTGCAACCACTAATTGCAGAACTAAAACACTTGTGGGAGGTAGGTGTGCCTACATATGACATTTCACTGAAGCAAAATTTTCACATGCGAGCAGTTTTGATGTGGACTATTAGTGATTTTCCAGCATACTCTATGCTGTCTGGGTGGAGTACTGGAAGATTGGCTTGTCCACATTGCATGGAAAACACTGATGCATTCACTCTAGAGAAGAGCGGCAAACAATCATGGTTTGACAACCATCGAAAATTTTTACTAATTAATCATGCATTTCGAAGAAACAAGAAAGCATTCAGAAAGAATAAGACGATTACACTGGGTCCACCGGTAGCAAGGTCAGGAGAAGATATATTCAATCAAATACAAGCATTAGGTTTGATTAAAGTGACTGAGGACTACGATGATACAAACAAGAATGCCTCCAACCGTTCTAGACCTGGGTGGAAAAAGATGAGCATATTTTGGGATCTTCCATATTGGAAAAAATTGTTGAGTCGACATAATTTGGATGTTATGCACATTGAAAAGAATGTGTTTGACAATGTGTTCAATACTGTGCTTAATGTTCAAGGGAAGACCAAAGATACAATTAAGTCTAGAGAGGAGTTGAACTTGTATTGCACAAGACCGGAACTGAATCGTAATGAGTCTTCAGGAAAGTATCCAGAAGCTTCATACACACTTGACAAGAATGAGAAAAAGGTGTTATGTGAATGGGTAAAAGATCTTAGATTTCCAGACGGGTATGTGTCCAATATGAGTAGATGTGTGGATATGAGTAAGCTAAAGATGCATAGGATGAAAAGTCACGACTGCCATGTTTTCATGCAATGCATCCTACCTGTGGCATTTCGTGAACTTCTTCCACAAAATGTTTGGAAGGCGATCACAGAGTTGTGTCTATTTTTTAAGGACTTGACCTCTCAGACAATACAAATGGATGATATGTGCAAGCTCAATGATAACATTCCCATAATTTTGTGTAATCTTGAGCGCATCTTTCCACCTAGTTTCTTCGACTCGATGGAGCACCTACCGGTTCATTTGCCTAATGAAGCACGCCTTGCAGGTCCAGTTCAATATCGATGGATGTATTCATTTGAGAGATACTTAAGAAAATTGAAAAATTATGTAAGAAGCAAAGCAAGATTGAAGGATCCATCTGCAATGCATACTTAGTGGAAGAAGTATCTACATTTTGTTCCTATTATTTTGAGGACCATGTGAGTACAAAAATGAGGAATGTGCCTCGTAACTGCATAGGTCAAAATAATATAAGGGTCAATGATGATTCGAATGTGCTTTCCATATTCAAACAGATAGGATCCCTTCTTGGAAAAATGTCAAAAAGATATATGGATGCTAAAGAGTATAAGGCTGCACAGTTATACATTCTGCTCAACTGTCACGAGGTTACTGATATATATTTGAAGTGAGTATATATTATTTTCAATACAAATAATTCATTAATTAATATACATATATCTAACATTTATATATTTTTTAAGATTGTTTGAAGATGAAATGGTAGCAGCAAATCCATTTATATCGGCATCAGATTTAGGGACCAAAATCGATGAGGATTTTGTTGATTGGTTCAAAAGATATGTAAGAAATATCTAAATTAGTATTAATTAATTGATGAGGCAGAAGATTGTTTGTGTTTGATTTATTTAATTATCATTGTAGGTCAATCATCAATCTAACAACAGCGTCGTGAACAAATATATTCAGGATCTTTCCAAATGGCCTTTATTAGAGGTTAAAACATATCCTGGATATATTGTTAATGGATACAGGTTTCACACGATAGCTCATGGGGCACATCGAGCCACTATGAATAGTGGAGTTAACATAAAAGGCGAGATTTATAGCACTGATGAGTTGGACTTTTATGGGCGCTTATTAGAAGTTTGTGTGCTAGAGTATCCTGGCCTACTAATAAAAACAAAGACGTTATTAAGATGTGAGTGGTTTGACCCATTACCTTCTGCAACATCGGTTCATAAGGCCTTCAAATTAGTTTCTATAAACCACAAGCTTAGGTACAAGAAGTTTGAACCATTTGTCTTAGCAAATCAAGCTATCCAGGTGTACTATTGTTCATATCCTAGTCTAAGAAAGATAAGACAGATTGGTGGGAAGCATGTAAAGTTAAGGCTAGATCTATTGTAGAAGTTCCATATCGAACATCTACATCAACATTAGATCCACCTTTTCAAGAGGAAGAAATGGTTATGACTATGATGGTTAGTGAGACACCAATAGATGATGACAACACAATAGTTCATCCAGAAGGTGGGATGATAGATATTGATGAGATTGAGGAAGAAACTGATGAAGACATAGTCTTTTCTGATGATGATGATGGTGATTATGATGACAATTATGAGTGACAGGTCTATTTATGTACTCCCTCTGTCCACTAATTGTTGTCCTAGGGGGAGGTGTTATTTACACTTCCCCTAGGACAACAATTAGTGGACGGAGGGAGTATAATTTTATATCAGTTTTGATTAATTGTCGTCTTTTTTTTTTAATATCACCTTATAATATGTGTATGATAATTTATGAACAGATATGAGTACTAGATCCCATCGTGGCCGTCGAGGAGGTTCTAGCAGTGCAGCATCATCCCGTGCATCATCGACGTTGCCAACATCGGCTTCAGATGTAGAGTTAGAGCAAATACCATCAGATGCAGTCTCAAACAATGACGGAATGATACCTCTTTTGAGGACACCTGAAGGGTTTGTAACTATTTATAATTTTTTCAATGTTAATATTTCTAAAATTGAAAATAATTTTATTGTTTTATTTGCAATTCTTATTAACAGGGAGTTAGCATTGCACAAGGACTTCTCGAGGGTGATTGGCAAATCTTTTAAAAGGATTCCAAACCCGACAGGTATCGATTGGAAGGATACTCCAAAAGAAGTCAAGAATCTATATTTTGAGGAGTTTGAGTAAGTACTTTTTTGCATTCTTCACTACTTGATATCACATTTAGTAGAAATTGCATGATTGCTCAATTTGATGAATATATGTTTTTAATAGAAATACTATTCATGGGATGAGAGATGGGAGGATGAGGTACGCCGGCTTTGGGCAAAAAGGGCGAGTACCAGGTTCCTGACTTTCTATATGAGAGGTCAAGGCATGTAGGAAGCCCGATGATAAAGGGAAGCCGGATTACATATCTGATGATCAATGGAAGGCATTATGCACATATTGGGATACTCCTGAGGCGCTCGAGAAGTCTGAGCGTGCAAGCAAGGCTAGATTGTCTGAGCCAAATGGACCGGACATGGAATAAGCAAGCATCGAGGTGGTTCAAAGTCTGTTGCTGTGAGAGCTCACGAGATGGTAAGCACTTAATAATTAAATTATTATTTCTATTATATAATATGTATGTATATATATTATGATTGGTTTACATTTTTGTTTAATAGTCTTTAAAGGAGGGAATTCCTATCAAGAAGTACGTGTATGATTCGTTTAGGACATTACATGTGAATAAAGATGGAACTTATACCTACAAGAAGGCTGAAGAAGTTTATGTAAGTTTTTTTTATAATTAAAACCAATATTTATGTCTTGTAATATATCTTTAGTTAATTTTTACTAATTAGACGAGAGTGAGGGAGATTGCCGAGCAGCAAGGAAAGAGTGCCGATTTGAGTCAGATATATGTGGATGAGATGATGGGAGGCCGCCTCGATAAGAAGCAGAGGATGTTCGGCACGAGTACCCTCGCACGAAGTCTCGTGGGCGGTACATCACAGACTATCCCTTCACAGCACGTTGATGCTCGATTTGACGAGCTGCAGCAGCAGCTTCAAGAGGAGCGTGAGCATAGACTCCGATTGGAGGAATCACTTCGAGTAACTAATGAGATGTTTCAGCAGTGCATGAGGTCCCAACAGTCGAGGATTAGTGGCTCACGAGGTTCAGACTTACCCGGCGACAATCCTTAGCCTTGATGTAATTTATTTAGTACCTTTTTGATACGTTATTATGATATTTAGCTTTGATGTAGTTTATTTCGTAACTTTTGATACATTATTATGATATTTAGCTTTGATGTAGTTTATTTCGTAACTTTTGATACATTATTATGATATTTACATATAGACATATTGTTGGACATTGAACGATGTTGAATGAAATTAAAATTATGTTTAGATTATGAAATGATGTTATTGTGGTTGGATTTATTGATAAACAGATTGTCGTCACTAGGTACGTCAAAAATAAAAATTAAATATTAATAAAAAATAAAAAATTACCGATGGATTACCGAGGGAAATCTCCCTCGATATTTTAATAAAAAGTGTCCGAAAATTACCGAGGGAAATGTTCCTCGGTGAATTTAGAAAAATTACCGAGTGATTACCGAGGGATTTTTCCCTCGATAAAATTAATACTCAGCCGACACTTGACCCGACGTAAAAGTTAGCAAGGGATAATTCACTCGGTAAATCCCTCGGTAAATTTACCGAGGGAAATTTCCCTCGGTAATAATTTTACCACCATTGAATTTAACGACAGGCTCTTTTAATCGGTGATCACTCGATAAACAATATTACCGAGGGAAATTATATATTTACCGGGGGAAATTTCCCTCGGTAAAAAATTAATTTTTTGTTGTGGTAAGACATTATTCGAATATAAGACTTTTGATATAATCAATTAAGACTTTATAAATAAAATACTCCCTCCGTCTCACCTCCATAGTCCACTTCACTTTTTCACACATATTAAGAAAATGCAATAAATAGTGCTTGAAAAATTCAAATAGTACTTGAAAAATACAAAAGATATGTAATTATTCAATTTTGCCCTTATTTATTCTATGTTTGACTATATTTAAATAAGGTTACTTTGGTAAAAAAAGAAATTTAATGTTAATTTAATTTAGAAACTGGACTATATTGTGGGACATCTAAAAAAAGAATAAGGGACTAACTATGAAGGTGGGACGGAGGGAGTATATAATAAGAGTCAACAGAGATTTTGTGGTTCAATGGATAAGACACTAGCTAATGGAACCAAGGATCTTTGGTTCGATCCCCAACATAGATATAAATTAAATTTACCAACCCGATCTGGCAACCGGCCCAACCCGACCCGATGACTCAGCCCGCCCCTAGCCCAACCGCATATACGCAGCCAGCCTCATGCAAGTGTGCCTCTTTATTTTAGGGGGAAGAGTTAAATACTTTTGTAATGTAACATTAAATATGGATATATACAAGTTATTCTGTATAAGAAGAGAAAAATACAAGATGAAACGTTAAACACTGAAGTATTGTGGTTTGCATCCACAATATTAACCTTAGTATTTCATAGTGAGATACATAGATTAAAGGCTGGTTATAAATGTTACAATGATGATGACAATCTATAGCAATATATCCTTAATGTTTGGGGAATAAGGTTTATAAGGGGAATATTAGGACATAAATGAAATCTCTTTTGGTTATATATGCAGAATTTTTTTTCTCCATTTTGTAAATATTCTTACACTTGTGACTATAATATCGGAACGGATAGTTCGATCCCTAATGATAGGACCTTCATTCTCCATTTCCTACGTTCCAGGTAGTGGGATCACAAACAGATCGTAAAGATTTACCTTTCTAATGAGAAGTAGGAATGAAGTTTGCCCATATCTTAAGACCTTTGCGCCTTCATAAGTTCATTCACATCACATTGTTGTCCTGCAGAAGCATCACTAACACTTTTTAACACGTATGTTTTCTAAATCTAGACGAGCTAATTAACATAAAAAGGAGAAGGAATGTTGTTAAACCCCACATCCTCAAGTGATTCTCAAGCAAAGAGGGTTCCAACAAATGGACTAATCAGAGTGTGTTCTCTTTGAATGTAAATTTATCATTTAAAAATGAGATAAAAAAAAAAAAAAAAAAATCTCCCATTAAATTCCTTCTTCTTTTTGGTCATTTTTTACGAAAGAGAATTTCATCATTTCTCATTCCTCCTTTTCACTCGAGCAGGGATAATAATCAATGTTGTGAAAAGCTTAAGACGGTATTGAGGCGTTTTGCCTCGTCAAGGCGAGGCGGTAAGCCTCAAGGCGATTTGAGGCGTAAGCCTCACACCGAGCACAAAAAAAATCATAATAATTATAAACAACGAATAACACCAAATCCTCCAATTTGTCAATATATTTAAAATTTTGAACTTTTTCAATATTAATTTAAGCTTTTTGAATGGGCCAACTTTAACATAAAAATTGTCGTTGTGTGTATGAGTTATTTAAATTTTTAAAAAAATTACTTTTATAAAGTGGCTTTCACAATCGTGGCTATGACTTTCTTCACCGCCACATAGTCGCCTCAAGCAAAACAAAAACGTATATTATTAAATTAGCAATAAAAGCGTAAAATTGGAGCGATTTGCTCACCGCCTCGCCTTGAGGCGTCGCTTCAAGCGCTTTTCACAACACTGGGGATAATATTATCCCTCCATCTTTGGTGTGATAATATTCTCTCTAATTTGAGTAAAAGAGGAGATGAGAAATGGTTAAATTTTCTTTTGTAGAAAATGAGGGAAAAGAAGGAAAGAATTTAAAGAGAAAATTCTCTTTTCTCTCTCATTTCCTCATGATAAATTTACAACCAAAGAAAACACACGTCCTGAATAGCTAAAACCTTATATTGAAAGGATCTATTGTTGTGAACTGTGGCATAATAGTTAAAAGTTATAATCCAACTACCCCGGTTGAATTCAGACTACTGCAGAAGTACCTCCATAATTTGACCTATGAGAGTACTATTCCCCTTAAGAGTTGCAGAGTTTATCTGACCACCCAACTTAACAGAATTTTAAAATAACCTACTCGAAGGGGATAAGTTTCTATTCTTTGAAGAAGGCTAACTTAGTTAGAGGAAAGCATCACCATACTTTTTATCAGACATGCGTTTTGGATACAGGAATTGGGCTTTTCCCTTTCTCTGTCTTGGGACTTTTCCGAAAGGCGCTTATAGTGAGAATTTATCATTTGAAGTTTGTTAGTGTTGATACACTCACAGTAATGAGTTATGTAGGATCCAATCGCCAGTTGATTTCCAAATGACTGCAATCAATGAAATCCTTGAGTTGATTTAGAGCTGAATATCTATGTTGTAATAGCAGGTGCTGCAAATTCTGGGATTGCTCCTGATTCTTGCCATTTCTTTTGCGCGGCAATTTTTTTGAGATGCTTTTCCACTTTGATTCAAATTGATAAGCTACATGTGTGGAAAAGATCATGTTACTAGACAACACATGATAGGATGCCATAAACTCGTGATTACCAAGTCAAATAGAAATACAGTGATTGAGAGGCAGAGAAGGAAAAAAAGAAATCTATACTGATAGAATCTCTAATATGAGAGCAAAGTTCACAGAATTAAAGCATCAGTGTTTTACATGGTTCAAGGGATTATTCCAGAATATAAAGTGACCATTTATTTGGTTTCTAATGAACATCAGTGACCAAATTTTATATAGGAAACTTAATTTCTACTATGTCCTATTAAAACTCTAAAAATCTCGACTATTAATTTTGAGAAGTACCTACGAAGAACTAAAGTTCATTTAAAAAGACATGCATGTTTCACTTGCAAACATTTTCATCAATTCAAAACCTTCTTCATCGAATTACAAATTACTAGTGCTCCAGCTTATATTTTCCTTTAGCTATAGATTGTAATGCAAGTGGAAATTTACGTAATATATGTTGAGTATCTTCTATGGCTTTTGCTCATACCCAGATTCCTGTCGGTTTAAAATTGATCTGGAGTTTCCTACACAGAAGTGTACATGATAACTGGAGAATTTAGGCAATACATTGTGCTAAAGTCAGGAGCCGCTAACATCAAAACATGTAATAGCTGCATCACCCTCTTGCCTGAGTTATAAATTGGGCACACGAATAATTCCCCATAAATAAATAAGATAATAAGTCAAACACAGTCTACACTAAAACTAGTAAAGCACTAGCAGTACATAGTGTCAACTGTGCAAGTACTCGTTTATGATATAGGAACATCTTTTTTCCTTAAACTTTTCTCAGGAAAGGGAAAGAAAAAGGAAATGGTCATCTTGGTGATTATATATATATATATATATATATATCATCTCATGATATATGGCTCTTTTCTTTCTAAAGCTATATAAGGAATTTTAACGGATTAAATAGAAAGTGAACGATGAGCTTACAATTTCTTTGAAAGTAGTGGCTCATAATTCTCAAAAAAAGAGACATAACCACAACAAGCACAAGCACACACAATAATGACAAAATGCCAAGCTAAAGGATATACTATAGGAGCAAAAGTTTGCCCAAAGAGCTTGACATGCTAGCTATCTTGTATGTAAAGACGAGTCCACTATTGTCTATCGTATTCAAACATTGTTTCATAAAGAAAACATGGCTTCATATTTATACAGTTAACAGTTTATGCATCCTCTTCTCCAGATCAAATTATTACATGGCTGACTATAAGTTTAAACCACCATGGTTAAGGATATGGGCACTACTAATCGCACATATGTAGACTTGATACAGTATAAACAGCGGAAATGGCCTTTTGCAAAAACATCATCATCCAAATAAGTTTGAAAAAGTGGAAGTTAATCACCAATTTGAATATAATCTTTTCTTTTCTTTTTTCCTGAAGGAACAGCATTCATGTAAGTAAACATGGTTGGAATGACAATATAGTACAGTAAACTCAGGCAGAAACGCAAGACAGTCAGGAACACGATAGAGCACTTGTTAAGGCACTACATTCACGTGGTCGCTAAATTTGAACAAAGAGCTGCTGAAACACTTCTGTCAATATGGATGAAGGCTTTACTGTCTAGAAGAGTACAGAAAAGCCATTGGACTGGTAAAACGAACACGTGAAATAGCACTCAAGATTTGTGCTAGAATAGTATGAATTTCACCATAAAAGGATAAAGAAGTTGCTGCACCAAGATTGCAGATATTTTTTAGTGAACTTTCAAGAACTCTTTTAGTTACCTTTACTTTTATCCATAAATCCATGTATAAGACACGCACAAGTCCACGGCCTTCCTGCAATCGACGCTTTGGCACCACCTATTAGCTCACCATTGTGTTGTTTCAAGCTAGAAATGCAAAAAGTCAGTGAAAGGAACATCAAAGCACTAGACATATATCCTAGATAACAAAAAAAAAAAAACAGCATTTTTCAGGCTGATAAAAGTCCCCTTTTTGCTAATTGAGCTGGATTTTTCCAGGCAAGAAAACTTAAATCAACACAACAAAATGAATTTAATTCAAAATCAGAATTTACCCATAGGAGGTAAAGGTTAAAATAACACAAAATTCACTGAAAAGTTACTACAATTAATGGTAAGAAGAAGGATATACAACATTAATGTGTATATACAAACTTATTATCTTACACAGACTACACAATCACATGGTGAAAATGCACATAAATACAGCAGAAACAACGGGTTTAAGAAATTTCAATCAAATTTGGATTAAAATAAGTAATAAATTCTAAATTCCGACGTGTTCGACTGCATATAGGGAGGAGATGTATTACCGGCGAGAGAAATTATTGGTGACACCAACATAAGTCTTGATAGGTGGATTGGTGGAGAGGATTAGATAAACAGTCCAAAGATTCTTAGGTGGAGATGCGGAAGCCGATGATGAGCGTTTCTTCGGAGATTGGTCTTGGGGCAAAATATTTGGTGGGATTTGGCATGAAGTCGCTGGTTTGGGAAAGGGGAGAACAGAATTTGAATGGGGTTTCAGTGATTTGAATGTTCTTGACAACGGCGTCGCCATGATCGAAATTGGTTGTTTCCTATGTTAAAACATGGTATCAATGAATTTGTATAGATCGAAGACATGTTTAGGAGACTGAATTGAATTGTATTGCTTGATGTTGTTTCTGTGAATTAGTTGAAAAAAAATATACTCCCTCCGTCCCAATAAAAGTGGCCACTTTTTTTGGGCACGGAGATTAAGAAGGGGATTGTTATGTTTTAATTGAGTGTGACCCACCAAAATTAGTGAGTAATTTTTAGAAAGTGGCCTACAATTATTGACCAAATTAGTGAGTAATTTTGGCATTTTTAGAAAGTGGCCTACAATTGTTGATCGAATTAGTGAGTAATTGTTGACTTAATTAAAGTAAACTTTTGCCATTTTTAGAAAGTAGCCACTTTTAATGGGACACCCAAAAAGGAAATGTGGTCACTTTTATTGGGACGGAGTGAGTACAAGGAAAGTTACAAACTAGAAAACTCTAAATCATTGATCTTGATTTGATCTCCAATCAATGTAAATAATTCTTTCCTTTCCAACACTCCCCCTCAAGTTGAGTGACGGGATTTCCGATGCTCAACTTGTCGAGAACTTCTGTAAAATTCTTGGTATTCACAACCTTGGTTAAAATATCAGCGAGTTGATCTTCAGATCGGACAAATGGTAGTGCCACTAGGGATGTCAATCGGGCCAGCCCATCGGGTTTTCGGGCTAGCCCTATCGGGTTCCGGGTTAATCGGGTGCGGGCTAATCGGGTTGGAGGTTTTTTCGGGTTGTAAATCTCCAACCCTAACCCTAAACGTTCGGGTTTCGGGCTAGCCCATCGGGTTGGAGGTTTTAAAGGTGTAAAAATAAAATTATCATTTGTATTACATTATTCTTAATGATCTAATGTATAATGTATAAAATATACATAAATATTAAATATATAAATTATATAGCCAAACATGAAATGCAAAAATATAAAATATTCAAGATTACGACATATAAAATAAGTTCAAATATCATTCAATCGATTCTTCAATTTCTTCTTTTCAGATTCATATACATCCATCACATCTGAGGCAAGAGTATTTCTACAGATGAATTTTATATTTGAGTTCAAATACTGCATAAAACCTCTCATATATTTATACTCGACCCAATTCAATGGAAGATCATGTGCAACTGATATCTTAGTCATCCAATCACGACATACTTTAGGATCAATTACTTTACTCTTAGCCTTTAACATAGCACCCACATCTCCAAAAGTTGGTTTTTTCTTACACACCAACATATGGCGACTAAAAGTTGAAGTTCCTTGTTTCGTACCTTCATATTTCCATCTTTGACCACAATGGTTGCACTTTATGTTCTTTCCATCTTTGTCGGGTTTGTCCTCTGAAAAGTTTTTCCAAACTTCAGAAGTTTTTTGTCTCTTCTTAAGCTTGGCATCGTCAACAATTTTGACATCTTCTTCACCACTCTCCATATCAACACTTGGAGATGAGTCCTCCATCTTTAACACCTACAACATGAAAACTGATATTATCAGCAAGATGACAACCTAAATTTCAGATTCATAGTACTGGCAAATCACGCAATAAGATACGAACCAACAATATACTTATTTTCTGATAACAATGAACGAGGCCTCAAATTAGACATTCAGATACAAATAAGTCACAAATTTTGGAAGCCCCGTGAATATTGCACTAGATAATTTCAATACACACACCATCTTCAAATTGAATTAACAGCAAAAGAGTCCCATTTGTAGGAATTCCATCGTGCAGAGATCCAAAACGAGAGATATACATTGAAGAGGCGACGAGCCGGCGATGGCCGCTCAGCGCAGGTGGGAAGAGGCGCGGCGGTGGCAGAGGAGTGGAGGCGCGATGGCGCTGGGCTGGCTCAGGTTGGAAGCGGCGTGCTTCTCCGGTGGGAGACAGATTGGAATGGATGCGCCGGAGGGGGAGGCGCTGCGCGGCGGCGCGGCGACGTGGCTGGAAGTGGTGCGGGCGGCAGAGCAGTGGCTGAAGGAATGGAAGAGACGAAGAGAAGAGTGGAGGTGGTGCGGCAGAGCAGTTTCTATTTTCTAACTTTGAAATTGAAACAAACCCTAAAATTTTAATATTTTTAATTTCGTTTTTTATTTTAAAAAATCATCAACCCGACGGGCTGGCCCGACAACCCGACGGGCTGGCCCGCTTCAACCCGCCAGCCCGAACGGGCTAGCCCGATAAGCCCGATTTGTTATCGGGTTGCAATTTTCCAGCCCTAACCCTCTACTTTTGTCGGGTTATTCGGGTCGGCCCACGGGTTTCGGGCTGGATTGACATCCCTAAGTGCCACAATACCACTTTCAATCTTTTCTTTGATAAAGTGCCTATCAACCTCAACATGTTTCGTCCTGTCATGTTGCACTGGATTTTCGGATATACTGATGGCTGCTTTGTTGTCGCAAAACATTCGACATGTCTTGGTTGGATTGAGGCCCAATTCTGTCATTAGTCTTCTTAACCAAAGAACTTCGGTTAGACCACTTTTGATTCCTCTGAACTCTGCTTCGGCACTTGAGAGTGCCACCACCTTCTGTTTTTTACTCCTCCAAGAGACAAGATTACTCCAATGAAGGCAAAGTATCCTGCTGTTGATTTCCTGTCAACTGGGTTTCCAGCCCAGTCAGCATCAGTGTAGGCTTGTATCTCGAGATGTCCAGTTTTCCTGAACAGTACTCCATAGTAAAAGGTTCCTTTCAAGTATCTCACAATTCTGAGCGCAGCTTCCATGTGGTCAGCTTGTGGTTGGTGCATAAACTGACTCACAACTCCAACAGCATACGCAATATCAGGCCGAGTATGGGAAAGATAGATGAGTTTCCCTACCAAACGTTGATATTTTCCTCGATCCGCCAATTTAGCTCCCTTCACAATCTGTAGCCCATGATTGACAGCCATAGGCGTCTCAGCTGGCTTGCAATCTAGCATCCCTGCTTCTGCAAGAAGGTCAAGAGTATACTTCTTCTGACTGATAAAAATCCCTTTCTTCGATCTGAGTACTTCGATGCCGAGGAAGTACTTTAGTCTCCCAAGGTCCTTCATTTCGAACTCCTTGAAAAGATTTTCTTTCAACTTCTGAATTTCTTCTACGTCATATCCTGTTATGATCATGTCATCAACGTAAATGACTAAGCAAGAAATAAGATCACCTCGTTTCTTCAAGAATAAGGTGTGGTCTGAATTGCTTTGCTGGTACCCGAACTTCTTCATAGCTGTGGTGAATCTTCCAAACCAAGCTCTGGGAGACTGTTTGAGCCCATATAAAGTCTTTTTCAATCTACAAACCTCCCCTTCTTCGAACTCATCTGAAAAACCTTGGGGTGCTTCCATGTATACCTCCCGTTCCTCTTCAAGCTCACCATGAATAAAGGCATTTGTAACATCAAACTGATGAAGATCTCAATCCTTGTTTGCAGCAATGGAGAGGAGCACCCTGACAGTGTTCATTTTTGCTACAGGCGAGAAAGTTTCTGCATAGTCGATCCCATATGTTTGTGTGTAGCCTTTTGCAACCAGCCGAGCTTTGTATCACTCAATAGATCCATCTGGTTTTCGTTTGATTGTGAAAACCCATCTGCATCCCACAGTTTTCTTCCCTTTCGACAACCGACACTTCTCCCATGTGTGATTCCGGTTTAGGGCCCCTATCTCTTTCTTCATAGCATTTCTCCAATGCTCGATCTTCAGGGCTTGCTCTGCTGTTTGTGGAATCTCCTCATCATATAAGGCCGCTTCATAGGCTGTGGCATTTTTGGACAAGTTTCCCTTGGCGATATTCCCAATTGAGTATCGGGAATTCCTCACAATTTTCTCTGGGGTATATCGTTTAGGAGGTACACCCCGATTACTCCTGGGTGGTAGCACATATCTCCCAGTATCTCCATCTACTGTATTATCCTCATGTTCTTCTTCAATGACTTGAGAAATATTATCAGCAGAATCAGAAGCCACAATAGTAGGTTCAGAAGTTCTTACCTCAGATATCAGTGGCGGAGAAGATATAGGCTCATGCAGCGGACTAGATTGTTCTGGAGTGGATGAAACATGCTCGGTGGCAAGGCTAACTTTTTCTGTTGGGTCTGCTTCCGGGCCTGGCATTGGTAACCAACTTAACAGGTCGATCTCACTCTCTTTCTCACTCTCCCCCTGACTGTTAAGGTGGGTACTGTAAAAATACTCAGTTTCAAGAAAGTCGCAGTTCATGGTGGTTATGATTTGACGGGTTTTAGGATTGTAACATCTATACCCTTTTTGGTTAACACCATACCCGACAAACACACACTTAATGGCACAAGGAGAGAGTTTAGTCCGTTCATGCTTGGGAATATGAACGAATACGGAACTACCAAAAATTCGAGGTTGAAGAGTAAGAGCGAGAGGTATATCAGCAAGAGTGGATAATTTTTGTAAAGGAGTTTGAAGCTGGAGGGTTATGGTGGGAAGGCGATTTATAAGGTAAACAGAGGTGGCGACAGCTTCAGGCCAGAAGTGGGTGGGTACCTTAGACTCAAGCATCTTAGCACGGGTCATTTCAAGGAGAATTCTATTTTTTCGTTCAGCAACACCGTTTTGTTCGGGAGTATGGGAACAAGTGGTTTGATGAATTATCCCTCTTTGTTGATAGAAGTCTTGCATTGATCGATTGACAAACTCCCCCCCATTATCGGTTCTAAGGGTTTGGATATTTTTTTGAAATTGAGTTTGAATCATGTTGAAGAAATGAGTGAACTTTTCAAAAACTTGAGATTTATTTTTGAGAAAATACACCCATGTCATTCTAGTGCAATCATCAATAAAGAGCAGAAAATATCTAAAACCTTGACCCCCCACAACAGGTGAAGGACCCCAAACATCAGAATGAACAAGAGAAAAAATGGAGTTCACTTGTGTGTCATTAGGCTTAAAAGATTTTCGGTGGCTTTTAGCTAAAACACAAGTCTCACAAGATAAAGTCTCATTTTTCATTAATTTAGGAAATAAGAGCTTAAGATACCCCATGGATGGATGCCCTAACCGACGGTGCCAAAGCCAGGCTTCCCGGTCAGTAGTTCCGTGAGCCAGCATCACCTTACCTTGTTGAGCTATCTCATCCACATAGTACAATCCATCCCGCTCAGTTCCACGCCCAATAATCTCCCCCGTTCTGATATCCTGCAGAAAACAGAAGTGGGGATGCATTATCATGGTACAATTGAGTTCTTTTGTAACATGACTAATAGACAACAGGTTGTGAGAAAGAGATGGAACATATAGACAATTTGAGAGACGAAGAGTAGGAGAAATTTCTATAGTTCTGGCCCCTTCAACACAAGTCAAATCACCACAAGCAGTTTGAACATGTGTTCAGTGGGATGTTGATGACTTAATAATATCAGTTTTATCAAAGGTCATCGTATCAGTAGCTCCACAATCAAAAATCCACCCTTCCTCTCTATCCCTATTATCACAAGAGGCTTGATATGCAGCGGAAAAATTTAGGGAATTTCTACATAATTGGGGAGATTTAGTATTATGTAGAAGACTGGGGTGTTTCTGTAATTTACGAAAACTTAGGGGGGCAGTTTGCATAAGATGGGGTAAGTTCTGCAATTTAATAAAACCTCGGGGTAGCTTTCATATTTTATTGGAACTTAGGGGGGCAGATTTTAAAGGGTGGGGTATTTTTTGCAAATAAAGAGAAGAATGAGGGTTTAGTGTGAAAACACCAAACCCTATACCTAATTCCCTTCCTCTCACGTCTCCCCTCCCTTCTCCATCCGCTTCCCTCTCGCATGTGCTCCCTCCGTTCTGCCCAGCCGGGGGCGCCTGATCTGCGGCCACCGCCGTGATGCGTCTTCGACTTTTGGGCCATTTGGCCCTATTTTTCTCTTTATTTGCGTCGGTACAGGTCTGTCAGGGGGAAAAACGAAGTTGTGAAGGAAGGAAGGTCAGTAGAGCGGAAACGGAAGCAATGCGGTCAGAATGGGCATTACCGAGCCTAGATTGCTAAGTCATGTTTACCAGCATGGAGCTTCGGCCAACAAGTACCTCTCCAATTCAACTTGGGGCATGGGAACCTGGAGCAACCCACCTGGTATAAGTCACACCAAAGAGAGCAATCCGTCTGATCGTTACCATGAGAAGCAGACAGCCAGAACCATAAAAGGAAGGTCAATCTCGGAGATCTCGAAGAAACAAGTAGAAGGTGGAAGAAGAAACTGGAAGGATCGAAGGAATGGGAAAGGTTGACCAAGCTTGCAGCTGGACGCCATCTTCAATCAGGATCAATCAAAGATCGAGCTAATTAAGGAAAGAAGATCCCGGCGAAGATTTGGAACCGGCGCAGCTAGGGTTAGGCCTCTACCATCCGGCAGTATAAAAGACTAATGGTGTGCAGCGTGAAGAAGCTCTTGGCACCTTGAAACTCTTGTTTTTACTTTAAGTATTCAATTAAGTTCGCCGTGTGTGGCATCCGAAACAATTTACATTTCTCGTGCTTTTCCCTTTTCCGTTGTGTTTCTACTTTTGAACAAGTTCGAAGGCTTGAAGCCTAGGTACTATTTATCTATTCCAGTATTTCTTTTCGTTCTATAATGTGTTTAATCTCTTTTGCATTTATGAATTGCGTTATGTGTGAGTAATTCCCTTGGTGAGGTTTTAGGGGTGGAAATAATTGTTGTTAACATGTAAACATTCGTGAGGCACTTGTTCTTTCGGTTGAATCTCGTGGTTCCGGAAGGATCTGTTTGAAATCATGGGCAGTAGGGGCCTAACGGGTGATCTCCGTTCGGTAAAACGCTATCCATGTTAAGCAAAGGCCAGGGTATACCAAGGTACAACAATCAGTATGCCCAAGACCGAGTAGCTGAGCAGCGTCAACAAAAGGCGTTGTAGATCCAGAAGGTGGGGAAAGGGTTGATGGGATACACTGCCCTTCCTCAGCCTTGGGCTTCTCTAGAGACTATCCATCAACTATGACGAGGCATAAAGCCATGGTTATCAAACGAGGAAAGCAATCTCGGCGCCGTAGCATGTCTATGACTGGTCGGCTGACAAAGCCGGAAATAGTTGAGTCCAGGAGGCATGTGTCACTAAAAGCGTGGAGTTGGGGACCTCGGGAGAGAAGGTTGTTGAGGGTCATACTTGGTGAGTAACGGGTATGACTACTATCTACGGAGAAGTGAAGCACTGCCTTGTGACCGGGGATTGTGTGACCTTCGGACCAAGTGACCACAATGAGAATCAACCATCCTATATGTGAAGTATAACCCCTTGAAACGCTCCAATGTCTTTGGGCCACGCCTTGGGCTTGTATGGATCATAGACGGATCATCAGTGTGCCTATGACCGAAACGAATGTTAACAACAGTTATGACCTAACCGAATAACCTCACCCCTTTGTTATTATTGATCTTGTTTATTTCTTGTGCAGAGTATACAGATTGAGAATTGTGACACCTCAGTTTGTCGTAGGAGAACAAAGTGGTTCCTCACTCCCTGTGGGATTCGACCCTACACTTACCGCTAAGGCTAAGTTCTTATTGTGAGAAGTAGGAGCGTGTATTGTCTGTACTGGGCATACACAGGTATTTTGTCCGCACCGCACGACGGGTGTGTGTCAAAATTGGCGCCGTTGCCGGGGAGTGACGCGCAGCAATTTTGTTCTCTCCTCATTCCACCTTCCGCTACTGGTGTATGCGTGGAACTCGTAGAGCTGTAAGAGCATTGGTATTTGACCCCGATATTGATCGTACAGAAAGACGACTGCGCGCAGAAGCACGAATAGCGAGACGCGAAGCTATGGCAGAAGCCGAACAAGCAGATGCCGTACCGGAGCAGACCCTCAGACAGTTGGCATACCCAACTAACCTCAACTTGAGGCCGAACGGAATCACCTTACCCGCAAATCCGTTTGCACCTCGTCGGTATGACATGAAGCCCTCATTGCTTCAAATCTTACCGAAGTTCAATGGATATCAAGGAGATGACCCTCATACTCATCTCCAAGATTTTGAGATGACAATCATGCACCAATCAAATGACGAACAACAAGAGTATGTCAAGTTGATACTCTTCCCTTTTACCCTGGTGGACAATGCAAGAAGATGGCTGTATGACCTACCCGAGGGCAGTGTCACTACATGGGCACAACTGCAACAAGCCTTCTTGGAAGAATTCTTCCCAGCAGCACGAGTGGAGCGGATGCGATGAGATATCCGCAGCATAAGGCAAGATGGGCTAGAATCCTTCTACGAATACTGGACGAGATTCAAGAGAATGTTAAGCAATTGCCCCCATCACCAAATCTCTCCGAAAGATCAGGTGGAGAGCTTTGTAAAGGGCATGCGGAGGAACGATCGCAGTCTAGTCCTAGCAGCCTGTAATGGATCATTGATGAGCAAAACCCCGCTGGAAGTCTTCCAACTGTTGGGCACCATGGCATGAAAGGAATCTGGAGAAACCGAGGAAAGCTGAAGAGAAGGAAGGGATGTCTAATCTGGAGAAAATTATGGAGAAGAGCATGAACGAACTCAAGGAACTTCTTTCGGGCTTGACTATACCAAAGAAGATTCGCCAGTGTGGCCTTTGCGATGCCACTGGATACCAATCTGAAAATTGTCCAAATTTTGGTGAAGATATTGTTGATGTCAATGCCATTGGAGGACATGATGGGAATCCACGGAAGTACGATCCTTATGCAAATACTTACAATCCTGGGTGGAGGGATCACCCCAACTTTCGGTGGAAGCAAGATGGTCAGCCCCAACAGCAGAACAATATGGGCGCACCAGTGCAACGTCCTCAGTATAATCAGAACCAGCATCAACAACAGTACCAGTTAGGACCACCTCAACACCACAACCAGAATCAGCAACAACCTCCTTACCAACCCCCACATCGGAGAGCACCTTGGGAAGAAGCAATTGAAAGCATGGCTAAGGAGAGCGAGAAGTTTCGCAATGAAATTCGTGCCGGCATGAACCAAACTAACCAACAAATTAGTCATTTGACTAAGGCAGTGGCCAAACTAGAGGAGAACGCTGGTAAACTCCCAGCCATGGGAATCAACCCCAGAGAGCATGCCCAAGTGGTGCTAACCGAGTTTCCTGAGGGGGAAGAAAAGGAGGAAGAATTGTTAGCAGAAGCTGAATTGCTTCGAGGAGGCTGGAATAAGAACGGGAAGGGTCCAACTGATGAACAAGCTGGAGGTAGCAACCCAACCGAAGCACCCTACCCGGGACGCTTGAAACAGAAAGCTAGAGAGAAGGAAGCAAGTGAAATGATGAAGATGTTTCAAAAGGTTGAGTTGAGCATACCTTTACTCGATGCTATCAGGCAAATCCCCAAATATGCCAAATTCTTGAAAGACCATTGTTCAAGAAAAGTCAAAATGGAGGAAGAAGTCCGGTACGTGATGGGAGAAAGTGTTTCGGCAGTGATCCAACGGAAGCTACCCACTAAGCGAAAGGATCCAGAGATGTTTACCATTCCATGCAACATAGGAGGAACCAACATGGATAAGGCAATGATGGATCTTGGAGCCTCCATTAATGTGATGCCATTGGCTGTGTACAAGAGATTGAATATTGGCGAGATGAGGGATACCCGTGTGGTCATACAGTTAGCTGACAGGTCCAACGCTTACCCAGAAGAAGTAGTGGAAGACGTGCTGATCAAGGTTGGGGATTTGATTTTCCCAGCAGACTTCTATGTTCTAGATACCGGACCTGAAACTGGGGAAAATGCCATACTATTGGGAAGACCGTTCATGATGACCGCCGGAACCAAGATCGATATGAAAACCGGAATCTTGACATGTGAGTTCGACGGAGTTCAAGTGGAATTCAATATCTATGAGACCATGAAGAGGAAACAAGCAATGGAGACGGTGGATATGGTCGATGTATTTGAACCCTTGGTGCAAGAACAAGGAATTACTTTCGGTTCCAGGGATACCACAGAGAAGGTGATTCAATATGGTCTGACTGATCGGGATGCTGAACATATGGAGGACGATGAAATGAAGGAAGCTATCATGGAGCTCTACTCCCTCCGAGAAAGCACTTTAGAAGCCGAGGTGGAGGTAGACCAGAAGATCAAGGAATTAATCCAGGAAGTCTATCTAGCTGGGGGAGCAGAGGCAAGCAAATCGGAGTTATTGGCTCAGTATGGGCAGAACGAGAAGCTGTTACCTTCAATTCAGAAAGCACCCGTTTTGGAGCTCAAACAATTACCTAAGCATTTACAGTATGCTTATTTGGGACCAGAAGAGACATTACCAGTTATCATCAGTTCTGATCTAACCGTCGTGCAGCAAGACCGATTGGTCAGAGTATTACGAGATAACAGGGAAGCCATCGGTTGGACCTTAGCTGATATAAAAGGCATCAGTCCTACGGAGTGCATGCATCACATTTACCTTGAGGAAGGAACCAAACCCGTTCGAGATTCTCAAAGGAAGATGAACCCGGTCATGAAAGAGGTAGTGCTGAAAGAAATTCTCAAGCTGTTGGAGTTGGGAATCATCTATCCCATATCCGATAGCCAATGGGTGAGTCCGGTCCATGTCGTACCGAAGAAGTCAGGGATACAGGTTGTGGAGAATGATCAAGGCGAGCTTGTGCCCACCCGATTGCAAACTGGATGGAGAGTTTGCATTGATTACAGGAAGCTGAATGATGCAACCAGGAAGGACCACTTCCCACTGCCCTTTATCGACCAGATGTTGGAGAGATTGGCCGGTAATGCCTATTACTGTTTTCTAGACGGATATTCTGGATACATGCAAATTTTTGTGGCACATGAGGACCAGGAGAAAACCACTTTCACCTGCGTATTTGGGACATTTGCATACCGGAGAATGTCGTTCGGACTCTGCAACGCACCGGGAACTTTTCAACGGTGTATGATGAGCATCTTCTCCGACCTATTGGAGAATTGCATTGAAGTATTCATGGATGACTTCACCGTATATGGTAGCTCTTTCGACACATGTTTGAAGCATCTAGAGCTTGTCTTGAAAAGATGTGTGGAGAAAAGCCTAGTCCTTAATTATGAAAAATACCATTTTATGGTAAGGGAAGGAATAGTGCTTGGGCACGTGATTTCAGAAAGGGGTATTGAAGTGGACAAGGCGAAAGTCGATTCCATCGCCAAATTGCCCTACCCGACAACCGTAAAGCACATACGGGCATTCTTAGGCCATGCAGGCTTCTACCGGCGATTTATCAAAGATTTTGCCAAGATTGCCCAGCCCATGACCAGACTTCTTCAACAAGATGTGCCGTTTGAGTTTGACAATGATTGTAAGGAGGCATTCACAATTTTAAGAAACAAATTGGTGTCGGCCCCCATTATTCAACCACCGGTGTGGGACATACCGTTCGAGATCATGTCCGATGCCAGCAACCACGCCGTTGGAGCAGTACTGGGACAGAAGAAAGGCAAAGAGAGTTGCGTGATTTATTACGCATCCAAAACACTGAATCCAGCACAGTGCAGCTATACCACTACTGAGAAAGAACTCCTGGCGGTGGTATTTGCCATGGAGAAGTTTCGTTCCTACCTTTTAGAAACAAAGGCGGTGGTCTACACGGATCATGCCGCGTTGAAATACTTGATGGCCAAGAAGGAATCCAAACCTCGACTCATCAGGTGGATTCTGCTACTACAAGAGTTCAATATAGAGATAAGGGACAAGAAAGGAGCTGCGAACCTCGTAGCAGATTATTTGAGCAGGTTGCAACTGGAAGAAGATGACGGTATGCCCATTACCGATACCTTTCCAGACGAGAGACTATATTCCATGAGCATCCTGGAGGAAGAAGAAGAACTGTATACTCTAACCAAGCAGGAGCCCTGGTATGCGGATATAGCTAACTATCTGATTACCAAAGAGTTACCCTCAGGATTCACAAGATTCGAACAACGGAAGTTACTCGTGCAAGCACGATATTATTACTGGGAGGATCCATATCTCTGGAAGACTGGAGCAGATCAAGTCATACGGAGATGCATACCTGAGGATGAGCATGCCCAAATTTTGGACATGTGTCATGGAACAGCAAATAGCGGACATTTTGGAGGAAAGCGCACGGCCCACAGAATCTTGGAGAGTGGATTCTACTGGCCCACCATATTTGCGGATGCAAGGAAATGGGTACAGAGCTGCCCGAAGTGCCAGATGACTGGAGGCATTATCGCAAAGGATGAAATGCCACAAGTTCCGATCATGCCGGTCAAAATTTTCGATGTATGGGGGATTGACTTTATGGGACCCTTCCAAAAGTCAAAGAACTACGAATACATTTTGGTGGCAGTGGATTACGTATCAAAGTGGGTTGAAGCCAAGGCAACCGCAAGCAATGATGCTCATACCGTGGCAGGATTCCTGAAGGAACAAGTGTTCGGGAGATATGATATACCCAAAATTCTAATCAGTGACCAAGGGTCTCATTTCTGTAATGCCATTATCAGAGCACTAACCAAGAAGATGGGGGTGACACATAAGGTCACCACTGCATATCACCCCCAAGCAAATGGCCAGGCCGAGATTTCCAATAGGGAAATAAAGAGCATCCTGGAAAAGGTGGTGCACCCCAACCGTAAGGACTGGAGTGACCATTTGGGGGATGCGTTATGGGCATACAGAACTGCCTACAAGACACCCATTGGAATGTCCCCGTTCCGCCTGCTTTATGGGAAAAGATGTCACTTACCTGTGGAAGTTGAACATAAGGCATACTGGGCAATCAAGCAAATCAATCTCAGTATGACCCTAGCTGGAGAAGCAAGAAAGTTGCAGCTGAGTGAGTTGGAAGAACTTCGGTTGGAGGCTTACGATAATGTGGTGCTCTATAAAGAGCGAACCAGAAGGATCCATGATGTCAAGATCAGGAAGAAGGAATTCTTGGTGGGACAAAAAGTCCTACTTTTCAACTCACGCTTCAAGATGATGGCTGGGAAGCTTCGTTCAAAGTGGTCAGGACCATTCGTGATCAAAGGAATCTTTTCAAATGGAAGCATTGAAGTATATGATCACAATGGAGTTGATACGTTCGTGGTGAATGAGAATCGCTTAAAGCCCTATCATGAGCTTGCTGAAGTAGGAAAAGAGAAGGAGGAGTGCCACCTTCTCGACCCTGAATACGAATGAAGAGTGAAGGGAGGTCGAGCTCAAGACGAGAAACAAGAGCGCTTGCTGGGAGGCAACCCAGTGTGGTTACTTCGGTATGGTCTATACCGAATTTTCTTTTTCTTTAAAGTTGTTTTGTTTTTGTTTGGATGCACTAACATGCAGGAAAGTCGGACCAAGATAATTCGGAAAGAGGCCCAGAGGTTGATCCAAGCCCACTTTGCGTTGCAAAGTGTGTAGGTGGAGAGTTAGGGATTGGAACGGTCTGGAAGAGGGCTTACGGAGGGAGATGACGCGAGCGTGTCAGAGGAAGGCGGCGATGTGACTGCAACTCTTCGGTTTCCGCAGAAATTTGAATTTCAAATTTTGGCCAAGTTTTTATTTCCTTAAAAATTCTTTTTCTGCCATAACCGTCACACTTACCATATTCAAAGCCTCAACCCACGATCTTCCTCCCCACAAACCCTAACCTCCGAAAAAACTGCTACACCACGATCACCACTCGCCTCAAACCCTAAATTCCCATAATTACCGATCACCCTTCTTAAAGACCAACCTTGCCTCCAAAAACCCCACAAAATCCGAAACTTCTGCACAAATCCTAAGTATTTTGATCTCTGCAAATCGCAATGGCCAAAACCAAAGGAGGAGCAGGCTTCGGAAGAAACCAACCGCCGAAGAAGAAAGGCGCCAAACTCCCACCTCCAAAGCGTACCACAAGGCGGACCGCTTCGGAGGAGACCTCCACTAAAATCACCGAAGACCCTTTGCTGGAGATCCAGCCCGAGGACAAGGGGCGTGCCGAAGTCCTCCAACAAGAGGAACGAGAAGTAGCAAGAGCAGCCGCCGAGTCGACGCAACCGGAAGAGGGGGAGCCCGAGCTCACCCCTCCTGTGAAGAAATCAAAGAAGGCTCAGGCGAGCAGAGCAACTCCGGCGCGGTCCACTGTCGCATCACCACCTATTCAAGCTCAACCGCAACCGCAAATTCCAGAAACCTCCGTGCAAGAGGGAAGAACAACTTCCGAAGATACGGAAGAGGAGGAACAAGAGAAAGCGGAGGAGGAGAAGAGCGAAGAAGAGAAGGTGGACGAGGAAGAGGATGATGAAGCGGAGGAAGTTGAGGCCGTTCAGGAAAAGGAAGTAGAAATCCCGACACCCCAGAGCAAGAGACCCGGAGTAAAAAGGAAGCTAGATGTTGCCAAGCCCCCACTACCAGTTAAGGCCAAACCGGCACCGGCAGGCAGTAAGACCCGAACAAAAGCTGAGCAGAGTAAGAAACCAAGGAAACCCACTGCAGCCGAAAAAGGGAATGCCAAGGAGATGGAGGAGCCAATGGAAGTAGACCCAGAGAGAACTGAGACCGTGGATAGCTCCAAATCTGAGGAGGTTTTGGCACCAAAGAAAACCACCTCCAGTACAGCCACTACTGCAAAGCCGAAACTTGCGAAGCAGAAGGGGCTGCTACACACCACTGCTTCCGGAGTGGTCATACCGAGAGAAAGTCAGAGGTATGCCGTCCTGCAAAACAGAGAAATTACCCCTTGGTATTTTCTGGTGACTGAAGCTTTGGAGGATTTGGGGATCAAGGAGAAAGTAGAGAGTTATTTTGAAGGGATTGGTTGGAAGAAGATACTGGAGTGGAACCCTAAAGCATACCAGAAGTTGACGGAGGAGTTCATGGGAACTGTAGAGTTTAAGCCCAAAGGGAACTACACAATTGAGACCCCATGTACCTTGCGGTTCCAGATGCAAGGTAGGATATTCCCGCTCTCGATCAACGAGCTGAATATCCACCTGGGGGTGATTGAAGCCACAGAAGTCTACGATGAGGAGTACAAGCAGGCAGAAACCATATCCACACCGGAGTGGAGGAGTCGGATTGACCATTACTGGTCACTGCTGTCTACCGGAAGCAAGTATGTCAAAAACATCAGCAAATCGAACGAGATCAGGGACCCCGCCTTGCAGATCTGCCACATGTGGCTGGCCTACAACATCTACGACCGGCTGGAAGGTTCCAATGTGGTCACCCAACAGGAAGTCTTCCTGTTGTGGTGCATGATGGAGAGGAAAAAGGTGAACTGCGGGCTCACCGTGGCGCTTCAATTTCAGTATGGGGTAACCCATACCAACAAGTACCTCTCGCTCTGCCCACTGGTGACCATCTTGGCAGAAAAGCTCATTAAGTTCGACACCAAGAGCTCAGATGATGCAGCCCTGGCCGAAAGTCGCTTTCTGGACTTGGGCAGGTTCGTGCGTTGGAGGGTGGTCGAAGCAGACGAAGGCGGAAGATACCGTTTGGTGTATCCTGAGAGAGCAGCGGCAGCTAGACCAGAACCGAGGAGACCACTAGAGCCAGAGGGACCCCGCCTTGTCAGCAGCGAGAGCGTAATGTTGTTGGCGGAGATGAAGGAAGTGAAAGACGAGCTGCTGATGCTGAGTGCGGAGATCACAACCCTGAGGGAGGCTATGGAAGCTGGCTTCAAAGCAATCATAGACCGGCTGAATGAGGAGGCAAGGTCCTCCGACCAAAACAATTAAGTTTTTTCCCCCTAAACTCGTAGATTAGGTTTTATTTTATCTTTTGCTTTTCTTGTCTTAGTGTCTGTTTAATCTGTTTTTGATGTCGAGTCTACTTGCACTGTTTGATGGTGAAAGATTATGCATGCTGATTTCTGTTTTGGTATGATTGGTGGATTGAGTATGAAATGCATGATGGTAGTTGTGAGGATACTGAGAATACCCCACCGGTGACATCAGGACCAAATTGAAAAATGCATGTTTATGGTGAGAATTTGCTGTGACTAGGAAATCTTGACTTTGTTTGAGGACTCATTTTTGCTAGTACATGATTTGTGTGATTTGGGCACGATTCTTTAACTTAGGGCCCCAGATTTTTCTTTGATGTTTAACGTGAAAAATAATCCCTTGTATGCCAACTTGAGCCGAATTCATTCTTTGAATAAAATGGTGGACAAGGAATTACAGGAAAGAAAGAAAATCTGGGCACAAAAAAAATTGTATAAAAATTATTGCCCACAAAAGAATCAAAGAAAAAATGAACCCCATTGAAAGCGGGAAATTAAGGGTTGGTTATAGCTGTATTGAACGTGTATACTGAGTAAGGGTGATACTGAAATTAGCCACTGAACCATATATACCTCACCTTAGCTCCGTATGCCCTATTACAACCCAACAAAGACCCTTTGATGAGTCATACTAGTGTGCTTAACTTGTAGTCATCAATCAAACTCTTAGAGGAACTAGCACAGCAAATTATGAGTGTAAACACTTAACCCGGTGCTTGAGCGAGAAGAGAGACTACCATCACACTTTATGCATGTTCATTACTCTGGTTTGTGGTCTGTTTGAACTGAATGATGCATGTTGGTATGTTCTGACCCTGAAATCTGTGCAAGTTTCGTGTCTTTTAGTTTTATTCATTTTCTTTCAACCTTTTCGTCCGTGTCTTCTGTGAATCCACCCACATACTTGAGGGCAAGTATGCTTTAAGTGTGTAGGTGTGATGCGTCTTCGACTTTTGGGCCATTTGGCCCTATTTTTCTCTTTATTTGCGTCGGTACAGGTCTGTCAGGGGGAAAAACGAAGTTGTGAAGGAAGGAAGGTCAGTAGAGCGGAAACGGAAGAAATGCGGTCAGAATGGGCATTACCGAGCCTAGATTGCTAAGTCATGTTTACCAGCATGGAGCTTCGGCCAACAAGTACCTCTCCAATTCAACTTGGGGCATGGGAACCTGGAGCAACCCACCTGGTATAATGTCATATCCCAGTTTTTAATCACTGATTTAAGATTTAATAATTAGGGTTCGGCATCCATTAATAATAAAACTGATTTGATTTATCTGATGTGCTTAATTCTTATTGTTATTTAAATCCATTTGAGATTTAAAGGATCTTTATAAATATGGTGCACAAGTTTAATTAGTGGTTTGAGCGGCTTGTAAAGTGAATTAAATCTACGTATTTAATTTATACACGAATAATAAGCAGAAGCCAGTATTTGATTGCAAACACGCGATTAAATAGTAGATGCACTGAGTAACCAAGACCTAAAGATTTATTATTATTTACAATTAGAACTTCCACCACCACTATCAATCAATGCAGTAATTGATTTTTTTCTAAGTACAGGAAGAAATCTTTGCATATAAGCTCACTATCTAATTTGCTGGCTTTAAGAGGAAGATTATGATTAAGATAGTGTCTTCCACTATCTAATTATATTATCAACTCCTTTTCTTTAACTTTGCTAAAGCCATGCTTTCCACCTCTTCAACCACCACCCTTTGCTCCCCACCAATACACCTAACTCTCCACACACTTCATTTTTTTTATTTCTCCACCACTACATTACATATTCAGCACTACATCTTGCAGATTCCTCATTAAGAAATCCTCTCTCTCTAATCTTCTAAAT
Organism: Salvia miltiorrhiza; assembly: GCF_028751815.1. Classification (NCBI taxonomy): domain Eukaryota; kingdom Viridiplantae; phylum Streptophyta; class Magnoliopsida; order Lamiales; family Lamiaceae; genus Salvia; species Salvia miltiorrhiza. Next base: position 19,752,665 of record NC_080387.1, read on the forward strand.
TACCATTTTCTTTCCTCCTACTCCTCACGGGTCCTTCAAAGAAATTATCAAGTTTGTTTCAAGTTCCAAATCAAGAAGGTAGGTAATTAAATGTCTTACTCTTCATTAATCTTCCAGTTTCAATTTCAAAAAAATTCATTCTTACTTTGTGATCAACAAATTGCAGAATCGAACTATTGCCAACACCACCCCTCATATCGAGGTTACTCCAATTTCTCCCTACTTCATCTTGTTAAATTCGATTCAAGCATCAAAGAACAGAAGAATACGCACGCACACATGTTAATATATTTTCTAAGCTATTACATTTACAAGGTTTGATTTTTGCTAAGGAAATGATAAATGAATGATGAAAGAACAGATTTCTAAACAAAACCCTAGCTTTGCTATACTTGTGAATCTGGACTGAATTTGGGGGTTCTTGTGTCTTTGCCTTCTGTGTATGTCCGGGAATGGAGAGATGGGGGTGAGAGCAGCCGGCGGCTTCTCGCGGCCGGAGGCGGCGCGGCGGCAGCCGCCGCCTTTTTCCTTTGTCTGTCTGAAACGAGAGAGAGATGGTTAGGGCTGCTGTAAAATAAAAAAAAAGAGAGAGAGATACGGGAAAAAGGGGGAGAGACTTATCTTTTCCGGCGACGCGGCGGAAGCAGCGGCGCAGCGACACGAACGGCGGTTCTGTTCGGCCGGAAAAGAGGAGAAAAGGGAGGAGTTCAGATCTGTTTTTTTTTAAAATAGAAAGGAGAGGAAAGGGAGCTCGGATCTGGAGCCTACCTTCACGGCGAGGCAAGGCTCGGCCATCCACCACGATTCCGGCAATGGCGGAGACGGCGGAGAACGGGGGAAGCGGCGCGGCGACGCTCGGCTTTTCACAACGGCCGGAGAAGGCACATGCAGCGGCGGAGAGGCCTCTGCCACCCTGTTCCAAGGCTGGGGACGACCAGGCGGCGCCGTGCTTGGCCACGGCGGAGGCGGCAGTGGCACGCGAAGGCGGCGGCGTGCGGCTGACTTCCGGCGAGACAGAGCGATGAGAGTGAGAGGGAGAGGGGAGACGTCCGGCGAGGCGGCGCGCCGGAGGCGGTGCCGCCCTCAGGCGAGTGAGAGTAAGAGAGGCGAGAGAGAGAGCCGAGAGGGAGAGTGAGAGTGTTGTGTGTGCTGAGTGTGTGTATTTGTGTGATGTGCGTGTGTTATGTGTTTGTGTGTGTGATATATGTGTGTTATGTTAGGGTTAGGATTTAATTGGGCTTTTTATTAATTTTGTTTGGGCCGATTTATTTATTTAGCTTGGGCCGAAAGTTTTAAATAAAATGGGCCGATTTTATTTTATGTTGCTGGGCCTTCCTGCTTTGTAAAAAAAAAAAAGGAATGGGCCGATTTTTATTTAATAAAATGTAATGGGCCCATTTTAATTAAGTTTTGAACTGTTAATTGATTAATAAAGCCTACGAATTTTTGGCCTTATTTTTTTTTTTAAAAAAATGTTTGAATTTACACTAAATTATTTAGTGAATTTAAATCTCTTGATTTAAATTTTAATATTTAAAGTTGGGATTATTTATTCTAAATGAAGTCCATTCTATTATTTAAATTATTAATGGACTTTAAAGCAAATATTTTGGGATTAAGCCCCATTTATTACATGATAAAATTATTTTCAAAGCTTACGAGTATGGATTTTTTTTAAATGGTTAAAATGTTTTATTTCATCTCAATGTATTTTAAAATGTTTTATTATTTATAAATGAATAATGGAATTTCTTATTTATTTACATGATAAAAAAAATGTGGAATTGTGTTATAGAATGATTAAGTATATGATTTACTTTATCAAATGAGCTTGGGATTTAATTGAGATATTAAATTGCTAAGCATATGTTTATAAATGATTTATTTATTTAAGTGATGAAAATGTGCGAAGTATGAGAAAGCATGATTTATAATGATTAAATTTTTAGGGTAATAATATATAGCTTGTTCTTAATTGATGGAGTACTTGACTAAATGACGGGTGTAGAAGGAAATTATGGATTATGTACATGTTGATGTTCGAACAATTGGGTTCGAACCTATATGATAGTTACATGATAATTGGTTACATTTTATTGATTGAATGAAACGAGATTAATATGGATGCTAGAACCCTAAAACATTAAAAGATACCCTAGGCACGTAGAATTAGACTTTGTCTTATGACAATTTCTTCACGAACTTATCGACTCTTCATCAATGAAGGTCCGGGCAACAGAAAGTGAAGCAGAAGAAGAAACGACTCCACGCCAGCTTTAAGAACAATTGAGGTGGGCATTATTTTATTATTACGTATATAGAGATCCCCTGCGTGACGTAGGCCTCATATGCGAATATATATGCATGATATGTTTTGACTATTTATTCAGTTCTTATGAAATGCTTATATGTTTAATGCCCTTTATGAAAATGAAAATGTTATGAAAATGAAATGTTTATGAAATAATTGACTGCCAAAATGTTTATGTTTTTATATGTATCCTATCTGTGTTGGTTCGCCAACTTTAAAGGAAATCCAATTGGGATCCTATGCTAGACAAAGGTCGCTAGCTAGGGTTAACGTGTACACTCATGGAGACCGCGAGTCGCTTGCGACCGGTCTTGGCGTCCGTGGTAAGGAGGCCTCCTTCCCGGCGCGTGATAGAAAGGGCAGATATGGATCATATAGACTGAAAATGGGATGCATCCACCTTTATGAAAATGAACGAAATGTTTTAGTAAGCGCAGGTCATTTATGAAAACCCCTGTGTGTTACTGTTATGGCAGTTCAATTTATATATGTATGCATGTTGTATTTTCGGCTTATGTCACTGAGTATTTTTATACTCAGCCCTGCATGTATTTCTAAATGTGCAGGTTGAGCAGGCGATGGAATGGATCGGTGTTGAGCGGATTTCCCTTTTGATGTTTATGTAATGAAACCTTGAGTATGCATCTCCATATGCATAACTCACACGTTTTTCCGCTGCAAACACTCTGAATTTGTTATCGTATTGTGGAACTTATTACTCCTTCATTTTGTTTAACTTTCATTTGGGGTTTAGTCGTTATGGCTGGCTCGTTTGTTAATTACCCAAGTGGTTATATATATATATACCACTAGCTTGTTGTTATTAATGTTGGTTATTTAGTAAATCCCTTTTAATTTCCATTTCTTATTGTTCACCCAAGTCATAACCCCGGTTAACACGTCATTGGGATAGTGGGCTGTGACAGAGTGGTATCAGAGCAGTTCGTTTGCTCTGGCCCTAGAAACCATTTTCTAAAAAGTCATGTCTAGTTTGATTCACTTGACATATGTGGGATCATACGACACCGCTCAACACTCCATTGCATCGTGCTCAATCAAGGAAAAAGGTAACTGCAGTTACAATGTTTTAAAGATGTTATTATTCTAAACTGTTTCATGAAAATGTTTATGTAAAGAGCATGCTATGATGAAATGTTGAATGTTTTGCCTTTCATTGAAATGTTGAATGTTTTCCCTTTCATGGCATATCATTGCAGTTATGATGTTATGATAAGAGAAGAATGATAGAGAATTGACACATGCTTTCCCCAGAAAACATAGATTGCTATAAGTTGCATGATCACTATTCTAAAAGAACATAGACTACTGGATTAGTAGGATATCTCTACAATCTAGATTCTTGAAGTGATGATTTAGAAGAATGAAAGAGAACTTAGAGCATTTCAGCTTCCACAATGAAACAATGGTTCTTTTGAACTACAAAGAGGAATGAAAAGACATGTACGCGTTGAAGGAAAAACACAGGATGATGATACAAGACGAATTCAAGGCAAACGCTGCATCAAGGGTTTGAGCATAGTCTCTACGTTCAAATGTTCACACGCGATGGAACACCGAATCGACTTTTAGTACACGATAGATTTTAAGAACAGTATGCTTTGCCTATATATATGTATATATTTGTGTACATGTTATACGTGGGGGTTTGAGTTCAATGAGACATAGAACTTTAAATTAAGCTTTTGGTTTGCCAGTACGAACTTGAGTTTTATTATTATTATGAATAGTTGTCCACGGCTTTCTAAGTTCGGGATGATGTCTCCCGTGTGATTGGAAGGTGATGATGTTGGACCTAGCCAGTCCACATGATCCAAATATCAGTAGACGTATTTTGGGTTGAAAACCCATGTGTTTCAACTTTCGGTTGAAAAGCCAGATGAGTTTTTACTCTAGATCATTTTGTTCGACCTATTAGTTACTCCTTTCTACCATCTGGTTATTCGTTTGAGTTTCTCAACAAATTTTTCTGCACCACTTTGTTTTGATATCGTTCAAGAATTGAGCTTTACAATTGTTTAGTTGTCCTAGCACCCTCTTGTGATCAATAAGGATTTAGATGTTTTGTTATGATGCTTTCATGATTAAATCAAGAGGAATATGTTATGAATTGAGGTAAGGAATATACTGAGGATCTTTTATTTTTGAAGCACAGAATGCCTCCCAGAAGAGCCCCAAGAAACAATGTGGGAACCGCAAACGAACCCCCACGAAGGATTGAGGAACTTTTTCTTAAACAGAGCCCGCCAACATTCAACGGGACCGGCAACCCGACTGATGCCGAAATCTGGATTAGAGCAATGGAAAGGATTTTCGACTTTCTTTACTGTTCTGACCAAGAGAGACTCTCTTGTGTTGCATTCCAACTAACTGGGTCGGCAGATTTTTGGTGGGAAACCAAGAAGAGGGCAATGACCCTCGAACAATTGGAAAACCTGACTTGGGAAGACTTCAAGACGGAGATCCACGATAAATACATTCCCAAGAGCTACAGAAAGAAGAAAGAGACGGAGTTTTTCAATCTGAAACAAAACAAGATGTCCGTGACGGAATACGATCGCGCTTTCTGCGACATGTCTCGCTATGCTCCTCATCTGATCGACACTGATGAAAAGATGGCCGAGAAGTTTCGTTCAGGCCTTAGGCATGAGATCAAGATGGCGCTTGCTGGTCATGGTAATCTCACCCACTCTGAGGCACTTAGCAGAGCCCTGGATGTTGAAGCAGCCATGCCTGAAGACCGCCCAACCCAGACTCAAGCTTCGGGAAACAACGATCGTGGGAAGAGAAAATGGGATGGCAACAACAACAATAATAGGGGTTACTACAACAACCAAGATAACAAGAGGCCATGGCAAGGAAACATGATGCCACAAGGGCAATGGCAAGGACGACCAGTCAATCCAGGATCAGCTGGAAACAATCAGGGCCAGCTCAGGGCACCTTTGTGTCCCAAATGCTCCAAGTCACATCACGGCATATGCTTGGCTGGCAGCAATACCCGCTTTAAGTGTGGCCAGAAGGGCCATTTTGCCAGAGACTGCCAAGGAAAACCACAAGGAGGAATGAAAGGGCCGAATCAGCCGGGCCAAGTACAACCACTCAGGGCTATCCAAGGCCAACAGTTACTCTACCTACCACCACAGCAGCAGTATCGACCTGCGGCACGTCCACCGCAAATTCCACAGGCAAGAGCCTATGCCTTGCACAAGAATAAGCAAGGAAACAACCAAGGGAATTTGGCAGGTATGGGCACATTACTTGACACACCTGTTATACTTCTGTTCGACACGGGTGCCTCGCATTCTTTTATTGCAAGTGTATGTGTAAAAACTTTAAAGCTCCAACCTGAAAAGACTAATCAGGACTTGAGAATTTCTTCACCAATAGGAGGAATAGCAGTAGTAACACATGCTTGCTCGAACCTAGAACTGACCATGGGATCGTTTAAGGTTATAGCAAACAACTTGCATGTTATATCGATGGAGGACGTTGATATAATCCTGGGAATGGACTGGCTAGCGGAGAACTATGCCACGATATTGTGCCAAGAGCGGAAAATCGGTTTCAACTTTCCAGGAAGGAACGCTTTGAGTTTCCACGGAATATGCAGGAGGAACAGAGTGCCGATTATTTCAGCCTTACAAGCAAGGAAGATGATGAACAAGAAAGACTGCCAAGCCTTCTTCGTATACCTGAATGGGGGAGTTGAGACCAAAAAGACAATGGAAGATGTAGAGATCGTGCGGGATTTTCAAGATGTTTTCCCAGAAAATTTGCCAGGATTACCACCTGACAGACAAGTAGAATTCACCATCGATCTAGAGCCAGGAGCGGCGCCGGTATCAAAAGCACCGTACAGAATGGGCCCGAAGGAATTGGAAGAGTTGAAAATCCAGTTACAAGAGTTGCTGGACCTAGGCTTCATCAGGCCTAGTGTATCCCCATGGGGAGCGCCGGTGCTGTTTGTCAAGAAGAAAGATGGAACCTTGAGATTGTGCATCGATTATCGAGAGCTGAACAAGCTAACGCTTAAGAACAAGTATCCATTGCCCAGAATTGATGATTTATTCGACCAACTCAAGGGCGCGGGTGTTTTCTCCAAAATCGATTTGAAGTCTGGGTATCATCAGTTAAAGGTTAGACATGAAGATATACCCAAAACGGCTTTCCGAACAAGATATGGTCACTACGAGTTCGTAGTTGTACCGTTCGGACTAACAAATGCACCAGCTGTGTTCATGGACCTCATGAACAGAGTATTTCATCCTTATTTGGATAAATTCGTCTTGGTGTTTATTGATGATATCCTCATTTACTCCAAGAATGAAGAAGAACACAGGGAACATCTGAGAACTGTTTTGCAAACTCTTAGGGATGAACGCCTTTATGCCAAATTCAACAAATGTGAGTTTTGGCTCAAAGAAGTTACATTTCTGGGACATATTGTATCTTCAGAAGGTATTAAGGTGGACCCCGCCAAAGTGGAAGCAGTACAAGGATGGAAGTCGCCAACTACCCCAAACGAGATCAGAAGTTTCTTGGGATTGGCTGGCTACTATCGAAGATTCATTGAGGGATTTTCCAAGATAGCAAGGCCGATGACGCAATTGCTCCGAAAGGGAATTAAATACACATGGACTAACGAGTGTGAAGAAAGTTTTCAGCTGCTCAAGGAAAAGCTAACTACAGCGCCAGTGCTAACAATTCCGGAACCAGACAAGGAGTATGTGGTCTACACGGATGCATCAAAGAACGGACTAGGATGCGTTTTGATGCAGGAAGGCAAAGTGATTGCATATGCATCGCGGCAACTTAGGCCACACGAATTGAATTATCCGACCCATGATCTTGAACTAGCGGCGGTAGTGCACGCACTAAAAATTTGGAGACATCATCTATATGGTGTCAGGTGTGAGATTTACACCGATCACAAAAGTCTGAAGTACTTCTTCGAGCAAAAAGATCTCAACATGAGACAGCGAAGGTGGCTCGAATTAGTAAAAGATTATGACTGTGGTATAAATTATCACCCGGGGAAGGCCAATGTAGTAGCCGACGCATTGAGCCGCAAGGTCCCATTGAAACTGGGATACATCCTTACAAAGGAAGAAGAGCTCATACGAGATTTTGATAGGATGAAATTAGAGGTGATAAACCCACCTGCTACAATAGCGGGGGTGGTCGCGATTATACCGAATTTGAGGAAATTGGTGGTAGAAGCTCAAAGGAAGGATGATAAATTGGAGAAATTACGAGCTAAGATAAGAGAAGGAAATCTTAAGAACTACCACGAAGAAGCCGATAATGCTATTTTCTTTGAGAGGAGAATATGCATCCCTCATGACGAAGAACTCAAGAACAAGATCATGAGCGAAGCCCATGACACTCCTTATGTCGCCCACCCGGGAAGCACTAAGATGTATCAAGATCTAAAAGAAAATTTCTGGTGGGAAGGAATGAAACGAGACGTGGCTTTATTCGTCGAAAAGTGTCTAGTTTGCCAGCAAGTAAAGGCTTTACACCAACGACCTTACGGCGAGCTACAACCTTTGGAAATTCCAGAATGGAAGTGGGACGATATTGCAATGGACTTTGTTACAGGATTGCCAAAAACAAGACGAGGTAACACGGCAATATGGGTCATTATTGACAGACTCACGAAGAGCGCACACTTTCTGCCTATCCCTATCACGTATAGATCAGATAAGTTAGCCCAACTCTACATCAAGGAGATCGTGCGTTTACATGGGGTGCCGAAGACAATCACGTCCGACAGAGATTCTAAGTTTACCTCCAGATTCTGGATAAGCTTGCAGAAGGAATTGGGAACAAGGTTGAATTTCAGCACAGCTTTCCACCCGCAGACCGACGGTCAGTCCGAAAGGACAATTCAAACGCTAGAAGATATGTTAAGGACTGTTGTGCTAGATAGAGGAGAAGATTGGGAGCGTGTGTTGCCACTAATCGAATTTGCTTACAACAACAGCTATCAAGCAACTATCGCCATGGCACCTTATGAGGCGTTATACGGGAAGAAATGTAGATCGCCGCTTTACTGGGATGAAGTCGGCGAAAGAAGAATCTTGGGGCCAGATACAGTAGGCGAGATGATTGAGATCGTCCGTCAGATTCGACAGCGTATTAAAGAGGCCCAAGATAGACAGAAGTCTTATGCCGACAAACGTCGAACCGACTTGCAGTTTGAGTGTGGGGATAAAGTCTTTTTGAAGATTTCTCCCTCTAAAGGGATTACAAGATTTGGCGTAAAGGGTAAGCTTAGACCCCGTTTTATAGGACCCTATGAGATCCTAGAAAGGGTGGGCCCGGTAGCTTACAGGCTGGCGTTGCCGCCAAGCCTTGGGAATGTGCATAATGTGTTTCATGTGTCGCAGTTGAGAAAATATGTTTATGATCCAAAACACGTGATCCAAAGAGACGACGTTATCCTTAGCCCAGATATGAGCTATGAAGAGAGACCCGAATCTATTTTAGATCGGAAGATTCAAGTACTAAGGAATAAATCGATACCCTTAGTAAAAGTCCTTTGGAAGCACCATGATCAAGAAGAGGCGACATGGGAACTCGAGTCTAGCATGAAGGATCTTTATAAATATGGTGCTTAATCACTGATTTAAGATTTAATAATTAGGGTTCGGCATCCATTAATAATAAAACTGATTTGATTTATCTGATGTGCTTAATTCTTATTGTTATTTAAATCCATTTGAGATTTAAAGGATCTTTATAAATATGGTGCACAAGTTTAATTAGTGGTTTGAGCGGCTTGTAAAGTGAATTAAATCTACGTATTTAATTTATACACGAATAATAAGCAGAAGCCAGTATTTGATTGCAAACACGCGATTAAATAGTAGATGCACTGAGTAACCAAGACCTAAAGATTTATTATTATTTACAATTAGAACTTCCACCACCACTATCAATCAATGCAGTAATTGATTTTTTTCTAAGTACAGGAAGAAATCTTTGCATATAAGCTCACTATCTAATTTGCTGGCTTTAAGAGGAAGATTATGATTAAGATAGTGTCTTCCACTATCTAATTATATTATCAACTCCTTTTCTTTAACTTTGCTAAAGCCATGCTTTCCACCTCTTCAACCACCACCCTTTGCTCCCCACCAATACACCTAACTCTCCACACACTTCATTTTTTTTATTTCTCCACCACTACATTACATATTCAGCACTACATCTTGCAGATTCCTCATTAAGAAATCCTCTCTCTCTAATCTTCTAAATTACCATTTTCTTTCCTCCTACTCCTCACGGGTCCTTCAAAGAAATTATCAAGTTTGTTTCAAGTTCCAAATCAAGAAGGTAGGTAATTAAATGTCTTACTCTTCATTAATCTTCCAGTTTCAATTTCAAAAAAATTCATTCTTACTTTGTGATCAACAAATTGCAGAATCGAACTATTGCCAACACCACCCCTCATATCGAGGTTACTCCAATTTCTCCCTACTTCATCTTGTTAAATTCGATTCAAGCATCAAAGAACAGAAGAATACGCACGCACACATGTTAATATATTTTCTAAGCTATTACATTTACAAGGTTTGATTTTTGCTAAGGAAATGATAAATGAATGATGAAAGAACAGATTTCTAAACAAAACCCTAGCTTTGCTATACTTGTGAATCTGGACTGAATTTGGGGGTTCTTGTGTCTTTGCCTTCTGTGTATGTCCGGGAATGGAGAGATGGGGGTGAGAGCAGCCGGCGGCTTCTCGCGGCCGGAGGCGGCGCGGCGGCAGCCGCCGCCTTTTTCCTTTGTCTGTCTGAAACGAGAGAGAGATGGTTAGGGCTGCTGTAAAATAAAAAAAAGAGAGAGAGATACGGGAAAAAGGGGGAGAGACTTATCTTTTCCGGCGACGCGGCGGAAGCAGCGGCGCAGCGACACGAACGGCGGTTCTGTTCGGCCGGAAAAGAGGAGAAAAGGGAGGAGTTCAGATCTGTTTTTTTTTAAAATAGAAAGGAGAGGAAAGGGAGCTCAGATCTGGAGCCTACCTTCACGGCGAGGCAAGGCTCGGCCATCCACCACGATTCCGGCCATGGCGGAGACGGCGGAGAACGGGGGAAGCGGCGCGGCGACGCTCGGCTTTTCACAACGGCCGGAGAAGGCACATGCAGCGGCGGAGAGGCCTCTGCCACCCTGTTCCAAGGCTGGGGACGACCAGGCGGCGCCGTGCTTGGCCACGGCGGAGGCGGCAGTGGCACGCGAAGGCGGCGCCGTGCGGCTGACTTCCGGCGAGACAGAGCGATGAGAGTGAGAGGGAGAGGGGAGACGTCCGGCGAGGCGGCGCGTCGGAGGCGGTGCCGCCCTCAGCCGAGTGAGAGTAAGAGAGGCGAGAGAGAGAGCCGAGAGGGAGAGTGAGAGTGTTGTGTGTGCTGAGTGTGTGTATTTGTGTGATGTGCGTGTGTTATGTGTTTGTGTGTGTGATATATGTGTGTTATGTTAGGGTTAGGATTTAATTGGGCTTTTTATTAATTTTGTTTGGGCCGATTTATTTATTTAGCTTGGGCCGAAAGTTTTAAATAAAATGGGCCGATTTTATTTTATGTTGCTGGGCCTTCCTGCTTTGTAAAAAAAAAAAGGAATGGGCCGATTTTTATTTAATAAAATGTAATGGGCCCATTTTAATTAAGTTTTGAACTGTTAATTGATTAATAAAGCCTACGAATTTTTGGCCTTATTTTTTTTTTAAAAAAAAAATGTTTGAATTTACACTAAATTATTTAGTGAATTTAAATCTCTTGATTTAAATTTTAATATTTAAAGTTGGGATTATTTATTCTAAATGAAGTCCATTCTATTATTTAAATTATTAATGGACTTTAAAGCAAATATTTTGGGATTAAGCCCCATTTATTACATGATAAAATTATTTTCAAAGCTTACGAGTATGGATTTTTTTTAAATGGTTAAAATGTTTTATTTCATCTCAATGTATTTTAAAATGTTTTATTATTTATAAATGAATAATGGAATTTCTTATTTATTTACATGATAAAAAAATGTGGAATTGTGTTATAGAATGATTAAGTATATGATTTACTTTATCAAATGAGCTTGGGATTTAATTGAGATATTAAATTGCTAAGCATATGTTTATAAATGATTTATTTATTTAAGTGATGAAAATGTGCGAAGTATGAGAAAGCATGATTTATAATGATTAAATTTTTAGGGTAATAATATATAGCTTGTTCTTAATTGATGGAGTACTTGACTAAATGACGGGTGTAGAAGGAAATTATGGATTATGTACATGTTGATGTTCGAACAATTGGGTTCGAACCTATATGATAGTTACATGATAATTGGTTACATTTTATTGATTGAATGAAACGAGATTAATATGGATGCTAGAACCCTAAAACATTAAAAGATACCCTAGGCACGTAGAATTAGACTTTGTCTTATGACAATTTCTTCACGAACTTATCGACTCTTCATCAATGAAGGTCCGGGCAACAGAAAGTGAAGCAGAAGAAGAAACGACTCCACGCCAGCTTTAAGAACAATTGAGGTGGGCATTATTTTATTATTACGTATATAGAGATCCCCTGCGTGACGTAGGCCTCATATGCGAATATATATGCATGATATGTTTTTACTATTTATTCAGTTCTTATGAAATGCTTATATGTTTAATGCCCTTTATGAAAATGAAAATGTTATGAAAATGAAATGTTTATGAAATAATTGACTGCCAAAATGTTTATGTTTTTATATGTATCCTATCTGTGTTGGTTCGCCAACTTTAAAGGAAATCCAATTGGGATCCTATGCTAGACAAAGGTCGCTAGCTAGGGTTAACGTGTACACTCATGGAGACCGCGAGTCGCTTGCGACCGGTCTTGGCGTCCGTGGTAAGGAGGCCTCCTTCCCGGCGCGTGATAGAAAGGGCAGATATGGATCATATAGACTGAAAATGGGATGCATCCACCTTTATGAAAATGAACGAAATGTTTTAGTAAGCGCAGGTCATTTATGAAAACCCCTGTGTGTTACTGTTATGGCAGTTCAATTTATATATGTATGCATGTTGTATTTTCGGCTTATGTCACTGAGTATTTTTATACTCAGCCCTGCATGTATTTCTAAATGTGCAGGTTGAGCAGGCGATGGAATGGATCGGTGTTGAGCGGATTTCCCTTTTGATGTTTATGTAATGAAACCTTGAGTATGCATCTCCATATGCATAACTCACACGTTTTTCCGCTGCAAACACTCTGAATTTGTTATCGTATTGTGGAACTTATTACTCCTTCATTTTGTTTAACTTTCATTTGGGGTTTAGTCGTTATGGCTGGCTCGTTTGTTAATTACCCAAGTGGTTATATATATATATACCACTAGCTTGTTGTTATTAATGTTGGTTATTTAGTAAATCCCTTTTAATTTCCATTTCTTATTGTTCACCCAAGTCATAACCCCGGTTAACACGTCATTGGGATAGTGGGCTGTGACATATAAGTCACACCAAAGAGAGCAATCCGTCTGATCGTTACCATGAGAAGCAGACAGCCAGAACCATAAAAGGAAGGTCAATCTCGGAGATCTCGAAGAAACAAGTAGAAGGTGGAAGAAGAAACTGGAAGGATCGAAGGAATGGGAAAGGTTGACCAAGCTTGCAGCTGGACGCCATCTTCAATCAGGATCAATCAAAGATCGAGCTAATTAAGGAAAGAAGATCCCGGCGAAGATTTGGAACCGGCGCAGCTAGGGTTAGGCCTCTACCATCCGGCAGTATAAAAGACTAATGGTGTGCAGCGTGAAGAAGCTCTTGGCACCTTGAAACTCTTGTTTTTACTTTAAGTATTCAATTAAGTTCGCCGTGTGTGGCATCCGAAACAATTTACATTTCTCGTGCTTTTCCCTTTTCCGTTGTGTTTCTACTTTTGAACAAGTTCGAAGGCTTGAAGCCTAGGTACTATTTATCTATTCCAGTATTTCTTTTCGTTCTATAATGTGTTTAATCTCTTTTGCATTTATGAATTGCGTTATGTGTGAGTAATTCCCTTGGTGAGGTTTTAGGGGTGGAAATAATTGTTGTTAACATGTAAACATTCGTGAGGCACTTGTTCTTTCGGTTGAATCTCGTGGTTCCGGAAGGATCTGTTTGAAATCATGGGCAGTAGGGGCCTAACGGGTGATCTCCGTTCGGTAAAACGCTATCCATGTTAAGCAAAGGCCAGGGTATACCAAGGTACAACAATCAGTATGCCCAAGACCGAGTAGCTGAGCAGCGTCAACAAAAGGCGTTGTAGATCCAGAAGGTGGGGAAAGGGTTGATGGGATACACTGCCCTTCCTCAGCCTTGGGCTTCTCTAGAGACTATCCATCAACTATGACGAGGCATAAAGCCATGGTTATCAAACGAGGAAAGCAATCTCGGCGCCGTAGCATGTCTATGACTGGTCGGCTGACAAAGCCGGAAATAGTTGAGTCCAGGAGGCATGTGTCACTAAAAGCGTGGAGTTGGGGACCTCGGGAGAGAAGGTTGTTGAGGGTCATACTTGGTGAGTAACGGGTATGACTACTATCTACGGAGAAGTGAAGCACTGCCTTGTGACCGGGGATTGTGTGACCTTCGGACCAAGTGACCACAATGAGAATCAACCATCCTATATGTGAAGTATAACCCCTTGAAACGCTCCAATGTCTTTGGGCCACGCCTTGGGCTTGTATGGATCATAGACGGATCATCAGTGTGCCTATGACCGAAACGAATGTTAACAACAGTTATGACCTAACCGAATAACCTCACCCCTTTGTTATTATTGATCTTGTTTATTTCTTGTGCAGAGTATACAGATTGAGAATTGTGACACCTCAGTTTGTCGTAGGAGAACAAAGTGGTTCCTCACTCCCTGTGGGATTCGACCCTACACTTACCGCTAAGGCTAAGTTCTTATTGTGAGAAGTAGGAGCGTGTATTGTCTGTACTGGGCATACACAGGTATTTTGTCCGCACCGCACGACGGGTGTGTGTCACGCCGCTGCTTCCGCAGCCACCGCCTTTGTTCCTGTAGGCCTTTCACGTCTGTTCCCTCTGTTCTGCCCAACCGGAGATGTCCGATTCATGGCCACCACCGCTGCTCCGGTAGCCACCGCCGCTGCTCCGGTAGGCGTTTGATAGTTAGCCACACCGTAGTAATGATTCGGCGGCGGCAGCGAAGATTGGGCGGCGGCGGCGACCGAGACGCCTGGGTTCTTTCCTCTGCTTTCTTCGCTTCTATCGGCGGTGGTTTGCTGCAACCGGGCTTCCGGCCGTGGTGTATGGCGGAATGTGGTGGTAAGTCCGGTCCCGGTCTCTTCCGATGATGAAATGTTGGTGTCGAAACGGTTGGTTGCCGGCTGTAAGATCTGCAGCCGGGCGGCCTCCCTTCTCATTTTCGAGAAGGCCGATTCGGCTGAGGAAGTTGATTTATTTGAGGTGGTTGGGTTTGTGGCTTGAATCTTCCCTGACATATTGCTTCCTTGATTGTTTTGAGGTATTTGGAACAGTGATGAATGATTTCTGAGTTCCCAGAATCATGCCTGCTCTGATACCATGTTAAAACATGGTATCAATGAATTTGTATAGATCGAAGACATGTTTAGGAGACTAAATTGAATTGTATTGCTTGATGTTGTTTCTGTGAATTACATCTACCCTTTATAGGGTTGAAAAACAATATACAAGGAAAGTTACAAACTAGGAAACTCTAAATCATTGATCTTGATTTGATCTCCAATCAATGTAAATGATTATTTCCTTTCCAACATCCTAGGCTGCAGCAAAGCTGTTTCTTGGACATTTTCAATGGGTGGGGTAAAATAAAACGAGGAGTATAAAATTGTCCACTTTGATAGTAAAATTTAGGGTTAATTGCATATAATATCATCGACTTTGCCCGAAATTCATTTTCTCCACCATCTTTAAAAATTCTATTTTTTATCAAATAGTTTGACATTTATTCAATTTTACCATAATTTTTTTTCACCCTCAAATCGAAATTGACATGGTGCTGATTAGGGGTGCCGCCGGTTCCGGGCTCGAACCGGCAGTTCAGGTTCAAAAATGTATTGAACCTGAACCAGCCCGGATGAAATTTGAAGGGCCGGTTTTCGGACCCTGAACTGACGGTTCCGGGCCGAACCAAAAATCGGCAGTTTCCGGGCTTTTTTCCTTTTTTTTAAAATTTTTTTATTGTATTCTTTTTTATGAAATTAAATGATTTGTGATGAAATGTCAAAATTTTTATTCAACTTAAAATATAAAATATAAACATGTGTTGAAATTGAAAATATAAACATGTAGTAATATTTGTTATGTCATATTTTTAAATTATACCCCCTCCGTCCATGAAAGAACTTCCTAGGAGGGAGTGGCACGAGTTTTAAGAAAAAATATTGTTGAGTGTATTGAGAGTGGATAAAAGGTAGTTGAGTGTATTGGGAGTGGTGAAAAGGTGTTATAATTAATATTGAGAGTTGTGAAAAGTGAAAAGTAAGAGGATTATAAGTGGTGGGGTATAGTCCAAAAATAGGTAGGAAGTTCTTTTGTGGACGTCCCAAAAAGGAAAGATATGAAGTTCTTTTGTGGACGGAGGGAGTATTTTATAAACATGACAATTAATATATTTTTAAAATAATATTTTTTTATGTCATCTTAATTCTTAAGTAATACTTGTGTTCTTTTAATTAATATCATGTCATTTTTTAAAAAAAATTTATAACAAGTTGACAATCAAAATATTTTTTTGATTAAATGACTTGTGTTGAAAATTGAAATACAATAAAGGAAAAATTATTCTAACACATTGACAATCAAAATAATGCATAAAAATTGATATCTTTATTGAATTTATTCTATGTACAAAAAAAATATTATAAGGATACAAATTACAGTCTTGAAAATTGAATAAGTAAACTAACTAACACTAACTAAATAACTAATTCATTACAATAAACTCCGAAAGAGAGTTGTCTAAAAGGGGGGAGGGGGGGGAATATAATTAAGGGCTTGAGCTCAATTTTAATATAAATATTAAAATTGAGTGGCCTACGTATCTTCATTGAATAATGAAGATTGCAGTCCTTCATTTGCTTCTCAAGTGGGGGAGTGTTGAACATGTGGTGTAGTAGGTTCTACACGTTCTTCAGTTTCAGCCTTTCCTGTTTCTTCAGACGTTGGAGTTTTCCCTTGACTGATGCCTTCAGTAGCATCTCCAGTCGGACTTACAGTTCTTTGACTGATCTTCTGATACTGGAGCTTTTCAGTATCTTCATCTCTTCCTGGTCCCCACACCAACACTTCAATAGGTTCGGTGCTTTTCATTTTAGTATTGGAAACCCCAAAGTTTTCAGCATTTTCTTCAGTTTCCTGTTTCCTGAAATCATCAATAGACTCATCAAAAATAACATGAGGTGTTTCTTCCACACATAGAGTTTGAGAGTTAAACACTTGATAGGCTTTGCTGGATCTTTCAGTGCCACAATATCCAAGGAAAATTCCTGGATCAGCCTTGCTATCAAATGTGTTTAGCTTTCTCTTATCATTGTTATAAATAAAACACTTAGAACCGAAAGCATGAAAGTATGAAATTGTTGGCTTCCTGTTATTCCATAGCTCGTATGGAGTTTTCCCATGTCTTTGTGTGAGGAAAGAGCGATTCTGAGTGTAGCAAGCATTGTTGACGGCTTTAGCCCAAAACTTCAGTGGTAGTTTTGATTCAGCTAGCATCATCTTTGCTGCTTCCTTCAATGATCTATTTCTTCTTCCAACAACTCCATTTTATTGTAGAGTTCTTGCTGCAGAGGTTTGATGACTGATCCCTCGTTCTTCACAGTAGTTCTGAATAACTGAATTGAGGATTTCAGTCCCTCTATCTGATCTGATGCTGATGATATTGATCTCCTTTTCAACACTAAGTCTTTTCATCAGTTTTGGTAGTTCCTTTAGTGTCTCACTTTTCCTGTATAGAAAAATAATCCAAGTGTATCGAGAATAATCACCTACAACTACTAAGGTGTATTTTCTACCGTTATAACTTCTAGGAGACACTGGACCAAAAATATCCATGTGAAGCAGTTGAAGAATTCTTTTAGAGGAGTGTCCTGTTTTTGACTTGAACGAAGTCCTGATTTGCTTTCCTCTTTGACATGCTTCACATTCTTGCTGTTTCTGAAACACAATAGAATGCAAACCTTCTACCAGTTGTTTTTTAGCAAGTTTGTTGATCGTTTTGAAGTTGAGGTGGTTGAGCCTTCTGTGCCATAGCTAGTTGAGCTCTGAGCTACTCTTGTTGATGAGGCACGTTTCAGGTGGGCTATCTTCCCACGATACAACGTAGAGATTTCCTTGCCTGATTCCTCTCAGCACCACCTTCTTCTGGTTGTTTTTTTACAGTGAATTCATCATTCTTGATCTTCACTGCGAATCTGCTGTCACAAAATTAACTCACAGACAGCAAGTTATGTTTAAGACCAGAAACATAGCTAACATTACTGATACTGACGTTACCCATGTTGAATACACCATAGCCTTTTGTTTCGCCTAGTGAGTTGTCTCCGAATGCAACTTTTGATCCAGCTTTCTCAACATATTGCGTGAGATATTCTTTGTAACCCGTCATGTGCTTTGAGCAGCCGCTGTCCAGGTACCATGTTTTGATTGAAGCTTTAACTTCTTCATTCTTCTTATGTTTCCTGGTTTTGTCCTGCAAGGAAGAGTTATTTTAGGTACCCTATCAATGTTTGGGTCCTTCAATATTAGTCATTGTTCCTTTTGAAACTCAAATCTGCTTCAGAACTGGTCATCGCACTGGTCCTCTGTGGTCGACTGGTCGTCTGACTGAAGCTGTTATGCTTCTTCGTTGGTTGAGCTTTCTTCTTTGAAGCCTCTTTCTTGTAGTACTTTTGTCTGTTGTGAACTGGAGGTCTCCTTTGCTTCATTGTGTATCTTCCTTGAGATACATAAGTTATTCTTGATTGATGGTGTCTTGACTGATACTGAGGAGCATAGAACTGATGTTGTCCAGCCACATGATGTTGTGAGTGAAATTGAGCTCGTTTGGACTTGTCATTGTCTTGTCTCCATGGCTGTTGCTCTTTCCTGAACTGAATTGGTTTCAGTTGCTGATAGCTCTTGTTGGTCTTCCCCCTCAACTGATGAGGAGGACTCCGTTTCTTTGCTCATTGGGTTTGCTGTTGCTTCAATCTGGATGTTTCTTTGCCATACTTCGACTAGAATCTGCTCTCCAGTCTTTTCAGAAGGGCAAATTGATTTGGTGCCTTATTTGCTCGTTTGTAGTTCCGTGGAGGAGGAACATTCTGATTCACCATCATATTTCTCTTTATGACTTCTTCTTGGTCATAATCCCTTGGTTCTTCTGTAGAATTGTCATCAGATGTTTCAGCTGCATTCTGGATTATGACCTTTTTTCCTATATCAGCTTGAATCACCTTGCCTCCTATACTTTCCACAAGTGATCTTGATGGAAAGTTATCCATTAGAAGAGAGTCCTTCATACAGTCCTTAACTGTTTGCTCCAATTTGTAATTGAACCTCTTAATTTCATGAGAGGCCCTCTCACATTCTTCTGTTGATTTCTTGAGTTGGACTTTCAGTTGGTGATTCTCCAAGATCAATTCATCGAGACAGTTTTCATCTGGATAGTAGATGACTGTTTCTTTCTTGAACTGGTCTCGACTGATCTCTTCTTTCATTTTCTGATTATGTTGCATGATGTTCTCGAACATTGGTCTTAACTGTCGATGATCAGTCATGAGCCGATCATACTCATCAATTTCATTTGTTGAGCTGTCTCCAGAATCTAAGATATCTCCTGTACACATCAAGGAGTTATCAGTGTAAAAAGTTCTAGAGTAAGAGTTTACCTCAGGCCTATCCATTCCGTTGTCATAGTTGTTGCCTGAGTTGTCAGCCATGCTTTCAGCATCCTTGGCCATGAGGGCTTGGCTCTCGTCATATGAGCTGGTGGAGTTGAAGGCGGATGATCCAGATGCATATTCAGAAGATCCAACATCTTCAGCTACCATTGCCTTCTTCTTTGCATGCCAGCGATCCCACTTAGCTCTTAGCTCTTTGCGCTCTTCTTGCGTTAATTCAGGGCATTCTGATTTGTAGTGTCCTTTCTTTCTGCATCCAAAGCATTCCACATCCTTGAGATCTATTGCGAAGTATTTCTTTTCGCCACTTCTGTCTGTGGAGTATCTGGGCTTGTGTTCTCTTTCTCTTCCCTTGAAGTATTTCTTGTGAAACTTTCTGTACTTGCGGAATTTGGATTCTATCTTGTTGAATCGTTCAGTCAACAAAGCATATTGACTGAAGAAATCCTCTGGCTTCAGTTCAGTTGTTTCCTTCGACTGTTTCTTGTTTTTATTTTACTGAAGCCTTCAGAGCTACTCCTTTTGATGTCGATGGAGCATCTTCATCTGATCATCTGGCCTTCTTGGTTTCTCGATTTCTCTGAATATCAAATTCATTTGTCACGAGATCCGAGAAGAGCTTGTTGGTCGGAAGCACGTTGAATTCGGATTTATTTTGATGGGCGACTGCGTAGATTTGCCATTCGCCTCGCGGAAGTGCTCGTAGATTCTTCAGGTTGATTTCTCGTTGTGTGTACTTGTCCTTTGAGATGGACTGAACCTCGTTCAGTATTTGGTTAAATCTATGCTCCATCTCTTCGACTGATTCGTTCTTGAGCATGAGGAAGGAGTCGAACTTTTGATAAGCTATTGATAGCTTATTCTCCTTTATCTCTTCTGATCCCATGCACATTACTTCAAGGATGTCCCACATCTCCTTTGCAGTCCTGCTCTTGATGATCTTGGTGACATATTTGTCCGGGACTGTTCCAGAGATGATGCTCTTAGCAAGATATCCAATTCATATTGCTTTCTTTCTTCGGTGGTGAAGTCGGCCTTGTCTTTGATCATTTGTTCGTCGTAAGGATCTCTGATAGGATCAAGAGGAGTTCTCTTGACTGTCTGTGTAATGATGATTGGCCATTTCGTGATGACTTTCCACATTCGGCAGTGTTGGGCAACGAGATAGCTCTCTAGCCAAAATCTCCAAATATCGTATTTTTCAATACTGAACATCGGGAGTGATGAAGCTCTGCTGTGGTTAGTTTTCATAGTTCAAGATAAGAAAGATATACAGAAAAAGAACGCAAGTAGCACTTTTAAAAGGAAAAAGATTTTAAGACCTTCTTTTTGAAAAACGATCTAGTCTAGTAGAACTGGGTCAAAGCAAATCGTTCTTGCGAACAACCTACTCTGATACCAATTGTTAGGTCCCAGAAGGTCTAGAATAGGTGTATGGGGGGGAATACACCTATAGGCTATTTTTCAAACAACAAGTACAACACTTTGGTTATAGAAATAGTTAAGGAAAACTTTGATTCCAAAGGTTGAAGACTGATACTGAATCTCTCTTTAGTAAAGAGATATTAGTTAAGTCCAAGACTTTAACTGATATGAGCAAGGCTTCAGTCTTAGATATGAAACAGAGGAGTATTATGAATCTTACTGACTATCCGAAGATTTATCAGTTAGACTTATAACACTGACAACGAAAAACTTTTTCTTTTGAAATAGCCTTTGTGATTAACACGTTGTCAGGTTTATGTTTCACTCTGTAATTAATCAGTTTCAGTTAAAGACGTTTGAGCACAGATAAGAAAGTAGAACTGAAAGCGATAAACGACAAAGAGATTTTTACGTAGTTCGAAATCCAATTCCTACATCCACGGTCAGTATATCATACTGACAAACACTCTGGGCTTATGCTTATGGGTGCACAACAAACCTTTAACTGAAAGCACACGTTTCAGCACCAACACACTGGGTTGGATTTCTCAAACACACTTAGCGCGCACTGGGCACTAAGATCTCTCTGGAGTCATAACACTGGCCTGAACTCTACAAAACTCAAACACTCTTTTCGCTCAGTTGAAAGGAGGTTCGAAATCTACCAACTAGATCACAGAGAACAGGCTCTCTGTAATTAGTAACTTAGGCTTTGGATAAACAATATTTGCCTAAGGTTCTAAGAGAATATATGTAATCAACAATGGACTGATTTTGGCTTTGCGATTCTCTTCTTCGATTCAAACTTTGGAAGGCTTTGATTGGCTGAGTTGCAATTTCGGCAGCGTTTCAACTTGTGTATTTGAATCGGTGAAGATTGAAGTGATCCTCGATGTCTATTTGTAGGAGAAGTCTTGAATAGATCCGTTGGCGGAGATGGTCCTCAAGAATTCATCCGTTGGAGAGTAATTCGAATTTAGCTAGGGCTTCAATCTTCGAAGTTCCTCGTTTGGTGAGAAACGGCTGCTCAGGTACAGGAGGTAAGGCGCCTCTGAAAAGTAATCACAAAAAAGGAATGCTCTGCAGAGAAAGGACGATCCTTTGTATCTCTGCATTTAATGCGGCTGTACTTGAAGTGTGTGGCTTTCTTTTAACGTTGGAGGTTCAGTCCGATGAAGAATATCAACTGATACTTGACTTTAGTATCAGTCCGCTGATTCCACGTAGCCAACATTAGATGAATCAGCCATAATTGATTCTTCAGTTGAGAAACTCGATCAGTCAAACATCAGTGTTTGACTCTGCCTTTAAACGCAACTTCAGTCGAGTTCTTCAGTCTTCAGTCTTCAGAACACTAAACAACTAGAAGATGAACTCCAACACTTGAGTTCGAAAGGTTCTAGTCTATTACAAAGAGAACTTAAGGATTTTAGTATCACCAAAACTAGGGCTAGGATATTTCATTAAGTTCCCAACAGTTAGTGTCATTTTACATGTAGTATTAGTGTCATTTCAATATAGTGTTAGTGTCATTTTCGAAATAGTGTCATTTGTAAAATAAAATAGTGTTGTGACATTTTCGAAATATTGTCATTTGTAAAACATAATAGTGTTAATGTCATTCTAAAATTGTGTTAGTGTTAGTGTCATTCCAAGAAAAAATGGGTCAGGATCCGAGTCAAGTACAACCCGAGTGCATGATACATCCGAGTATACAGGAGACCACCTCTTACATTTATGAATGATTGATATGTTAAGAGTTTACAATTTAAAGTTTATTTAAGGAAATATATATCCTAACATTAGGATCATGATGCCTTGAACAGAAACTACCAATGCATCGTACCATTCACAAATAACGTGGACAGAGCAACATCTTCGATAGAAAAATCACAAAGATGAGAAGCATCAAACGAAACAAAATGTTTTTTTTTTATTTACTTATTTTCTATGCACAAATATTTCTTTTATTACATATAACCAAAAAAGTACAAATCACACGACTATGCTGGCGCTCAAAATAAACGCGGGTATGCATGTAAATCTATTTGATTAAATCTATCATCGTCTTCAGTAAAATCGAAGCATTAAATGCAAGCATGCTATCTAAAGATGTCAATACCTGTATACAACCATAAAAAGTTGATGGTGAATAGGAATTTCTGCGAGTGAAGGAGATGATCTAATTACCTATCTCAAGTTTTGCCTTGTCTTCATCATTCTTTTGAGCGTTGACAGCCAAAAATTGCATTCATCCCAATCACTCGTGGTGAGAAGAACCTATATCAACATTGAAATGTAGCATATCATATATCAACCAGTCTACATGCTGCCATTATTGATAAAGAAAGAAAACTGTGGAGTTCCCTTGCGGCGTCTACCTGGATTTGGAGGGCAGTGCCATAATCACCTTTGTCGAGTGCCTGGCATAATTGTACGAGCTTCTCTGCAGCGTTTTTTGAAATGTCTCCACTGTTTAACTTTGCAAACAAGGCGCCCAACTTCCTCGAGTTGTCCTCTATTTCCCGTTTCTTAGCTGGATTTGCCCGCGGTCCTCCCAATGCCTCAGTTATCTCATTATAGAGTCTTGTTAAAGTAGTGATGACGGGCTTCTGTGACGCTGTTCAGATTGAAAAGAGAGATACATGAAGAATGAGAACAAGTGAGGCTGTTAGAAAGAAAGTTATGGATTCAAGACTATTGTAGAGGATGCATGTCGAACTCTGAGAAATGATGAGCTTATACTACGAAGAAATCTGTGGAACTTGGTTTCACTATAGTTGAAAATATTTTGATCCTCTCATATCCTATGATATACACATCAACGGGAAATAAGCTAGATACCGAATTTTGGGGAGTGTAAATAGCAACGAAGGATGCCTATGTTGAGTGTTATAGACCATCTTCTGGTAGTTATTCTCACTCTCAACCCCAAAAACCTATAATTCATCATTCACCCTGAAGAACACATCATGGATTTGTTTAATTAATTTACGAAATAGGAGTCTAGTATCTCCCAGGGCAGGTTAAAGTCCATCATTCTACTTTTGCCTTGTGATTGCAGCACTGAGAAATATGGTAGCTCTCACTTCAGCATAAATTTTGGAAGAAGGGTGAAAATATGATAATCTCCATTGAATAATACTTCACATTACTCACTAGCCGAAAGAACCAAGAGAATTAAGAATGTCATGCCAATAATCTTTGTATCTCATCTGTTCATCTTGATCAAGAAAGTAACCTCTTTTTATCAGAAAAAATAAAATTAAAAATACCATGGGGCTAGAAAGTTCTTGACAAGTTCACACTTATCAAATAAGAGAGAAATTTTACCGGGTACATTTGACGTATCAACAGTCTGTACAGTGGGTGGGGGAGCAGCAGGAACGACGGGTGGTTGTACAGGAGCAGGTTGGTTAGGACTAGGAGGTTGCGATGAATTCATGCCATGCCCCCCTGGACTACTCACTGGCATGAAAGCTCTAGATGGTGTAGGAGCCAAGACCTGGGACATTGTTTGCACCGGAGTCGGTCTAACTTGAGATGTATTAGCTCCGTATCCAATTCCAGGAGGTCCAGGTTGATAAGCAGCGCTAGCAGTCCCCTAAGTGAGATAAGGAAAAATCATATATAATAACGGTTAAGTTTATTATATGAAGTAACATAAGTGGAGTTGCGTACTGGATATAACTGAGAAGCCAAAGTTTGTGGCTGCTGATATTGCTCCAAGTTCTTCAACATAGGAGGGTTAGAAGGGGTAAATTTCACAGGAGGAGGCTGAGTATTTACAGGAGGAGGAAAGTGCGCCTGTAAGAATGTTAAGAAGCATATGCACAAAATAGAATCAGCTTTACAAAATGTTGATACTTGTCTAAATCAACATTCGTTAAACATATAAATCCTAAGGGATTATCACCACTGGAGCTGGAATAGGAGGAGATGGAACAAATCTTCCAGGTTGAACATCATTTTGTTGTGGAACTGGATGATATGTGGGAGGCGCACCGTAGTCCCTATTGAAGGAAAAAGCAGATGATTGCTGATAATTTTCACTGTAGTGACTGCTTGGAACAGCTGATTCCGTCTGAGGTGGTCCTACATGCTGAGAGGGAGAAAATGACATAAAATATTATACGTATAATCATGAATCAATCATAGAAACATCTAAATTCTGAGACACGAAATACATACTGGATAATAACTTTGAGGTGTATGAACGCCACCATAACTTGAATGATCAGCACTATAGGCAGGTCCAGTTTGTAACTGAGTTTTATCACAAGCCCCAGTATTCTCAATCTCTGTGTCTGTACAACACATATATAGATTGTTTAAATTCAAACAAAGCTGTGCTTTCGTAAACCAAAACAATGATTAAATTTTATATTTCAATGAATGAAGCAAAAATAACAAATAAATAGTGAATTAGGTTGTCGGATAAGCAGAGTATTCCCTAGAAATATTACAATAGAAGTCTAACTAGTATCTTTCAGAAAACCATGCAAAATATGAATATAACTATATGCCTATCACGAGGGAGAGCAACTAGTAAGCTCCAATACTTGGGAACAGCACAAGAAGCATTTATGCTAAATTTATTTATTTTAAAAGCACATATACAACTTCGAAATGCATATGTACAATATTCTCTACATGCCTTCTCAAACAGAATTATGGAAGGTACACTTGCAGTAGGAAACTGGTTTACAGGAAATTCTCTTTAGAAAACAAGACCCAGACTGGGGAAAGCTCATATGAGAAAGAATGCATCAAAGGGAGCATAGGCGCACCTGGATTGATTTTTAGAGCTATACGATCACGTAAGATGATAAGTTCAGTAGACAATTCTTCGGAACCCAAAAGATTCAAGTACTCCATTGCCATAGTTAGGAGTCCTTGGCTTGCTAAAATTTCAGCATATTTCTCAACTAGCTTATATAATGAAGAGCTAAATCGCTTCAGTCCAGTAGCCAAAGCAAAGACAAATGTCTTCTCCATTAAATCCTTACAAGTAGAAAATATGCGCGTAAGTTGTTCAGTCCAGCTTTTTATTTTTTTTCTGAATCCATCAATACAAGCTTACCTGAAGACGGTCTATGTAGGATTTACCGTTGTGCTCTTCTGTAAGGTTCTTTGACCACATCTCCACTGCTTTATCAATGTTCCCAGCACATATATAGCAGAGTGTTGCTGCAGCTGTATCACCAGCTGCGATGAGTCTAGCAGCAAGAGTGTCACATAACGGGATCCACTCATCTGCCTGAGCGAACTGAATGATAGCAGTGCACAAACCATTGTTAAGACAAAATCACCAGCTGACCAAGATGAATAAAAGGTTTATGTCAAATGCCCACACAAGTACAATCCGTAGAATGAAATTCATTCATTATGCAATTAGCTTCAAGGAGAATAGGTGCCTACTGAGACATAGATGTATTTACACATCTAAATAAATACATTCAACCACACCCTCAAAGAAGTTTCAAATTTCCACAGCTACTATTGCCATGTCACACCAAATCTTTCTATCACTAACACAAGCTTCTAAGGACTGAATTAAGATCGTTTCCTGCATCCCCAATCTTATTTAAGTATCAAGAGTAACCTGACTAAAACTTCAGATATTGATTGACCAGAATTTCAGATTCGGGTCTGAAATAATTACAGAGCTGACAAAACGAATGTTCCAACCATTTATCACTACATGGTTACCTGTATAAATATCTTCATGCTTTTGTTTCATAATAATGTGAATTGACTTAAAAAGAGCTCTTCCTTGAAAGCTTGAATTGTTGAACATATAATGTCATAAATCAAGCAAAAGGGGGACAATTTATTTTAATGATACATGAACAAATTGACTGGTCGATGTATCCATAGACTGAATTACATGTTTCTGAAAGTAAAAGGACCTGGCGTTGTTGAACTTGCCACATGTCAATGTTTACAGAGGAAACAACCATACAGCTTAGTTTGTGAGGGAAAGAGAGACTTACGGTACAGAATAGTGCAAGGGATTCCTTCCAAGACTTTAGGGGCCTTCTTTTTGCTATGCTCATGAGGTCATTGTTTACCATGGCAGAAACAACCTGAGGTATAACAAATATAGATAAAGTCATACAAGCACCAACTGCAAGAAAGGACCACCACATCAGAAAACACGAAGAAACCTCTACAAATATACAAAATGGAATCACCTTTAGGTACGGAGAATGGCTTGACTTGAGGTACTGATCACGTGTGTGCTCCCACAAGGTGGCACCACCGACATGAGCAATGACTAAAGCATCTGCCAGTCTATTTGCAGAAATGCATTGTGCAACTGCTTTCTTGTAGTCCCCAACGACCAAAGCACATTGTACCGCATCATCAAATGAAGGATCATAACTCTCCTCTTGGCCATTCATTTCATGTTGGTATTCTGCAATAGAGTCTCCACTGACAAATTCATCATTAGAAGTTGACAAAGGGGTATCTACCTTGGGACTAGGAAGATTGTTGAAGAAATCTTCCCCACTGTCAGCTGTATATAAGGATGATTCTTTATTTCCAGAAATTCCTTCTTTATTTGTCACACTCTCATCAATAGAGAGACTATTCACTTGCTCAGAGACTTCATTGTTTGTAGATTTGGTTTCTTCAACTGGAAGAGTGAAACCAAGATGGGCAAGAAGCTTTGACCTTGCTATCCCATCCTCAGTGAACATAACCTTCATAAAGCCCCATGTTTCCCTATCCTCATCAGACCTAAGGAGAATACAAATGATTTAGATAAATTGATATAGCTTATATCATATCCCATTAGGGAATAAGGCTGGAAATTGAAGACATACTGAGATTCTTGAAATTTCTTATCACACAGAAGTTTCAGGGATGATCTATCCCCATCCTTGACTGCAGCTTCAAATTCAGAAGATCTACTTGCCAAACCATCTTCTGCAATTAAATTGTGCACATAGACCTGGATAAAGGACTAGTGGTCATACAAATGTAACATTTGCAAGAAAAATCTACAATCAAAGTTCCTTTGAATACCTCTGAAGATTCATCATAGTGAAAAGACACAAGTTTGCCTCCAAAACCAAATGATACTCCAGCACGATTGTTGTACCACTTTGGGGCCCTCAGTGGAGCTGAGAACACATGAAATGTATAAGAATAACCTAAAACCTAAATGGTTGTAGGAAAAGTGTGAAACATAAGTATCATATAATAGGTAATGATACCTGAAATTGATTTTAAATGTCCCATTTGGATATGAACAAGAACAAAGATAAACTGCAAATGTAACTAAAACCCTCAGTCCTCACATCTATTGTACTTGTAATTACAAAATTTCACGTTCTCACTCTCCCTCACTTTTAATTTCCATCCATTATAGACAAACTACCTCCACAACAGGTATTTGCATCTTTTAGAGTCACTTTCTTAGTCCATTTTAAAACTGATTGAGCCAAACACAAACTATATTCGCAACAAGTATTTGCACCTTTCAGAGTTACTTTCTTAGTCCATTATTAAACGCATTGAGCCAAGTGGCTGAAAAAGTCACTGTTGGTGTAAAGCATTATGTAGTTAAAGCCAATGCACTAACTAGTTTATTCTCAATCTCATTCCCCTAACTTCTGGACATGAAACTCCATTGTGCGTTATTGTTGCATAGACAAGCAAAGAATGGACATTCTTTGGTTTGCAACATAAATATATAGCCTCCCGTTTGGACACAACTTTGAAACTTAAGGTACGTCATACCAATTGCTAAAACGTTAGGAGCACAAAAAGTCTTCAATTATTTTTAGAAGCACAAAATAAATGGTAGGAGAAGTTGTATAAATTGTAAAAGCAAGCATGTACAGCTAAATCCTGTCAATGATACTGCATGTAATGCCCGAGCCCACTGCAAAGGCGATCTAGTAGTGATACGAAGGCACAGCGGGCTCCAAGGGTAACTACTTGGTTTCCGTCCTCGCTTGTACAAATATTCTAAGAAGTTGCTAGAAGAGCCCATTGTACGCATGTATAAATTCCTCAAACATACATTTTCACAATGAAAGAAATATGATACCTGAACCAAAGTCACGCTCTCCAAGACCATATCGACCACAACCCTGAATTTATAAATTTTGTCAGAACAGTTCAAGTCTACAGTCGTTGAAGAGTAAACGAGGAAGTGTGAGAATAGATGCCAAAACTGAGTACTAATCAAAACCATTTCATCATCTATGTCTTCTAGAACAAGAACTCAAACAATCAAGTTCATATTCTCATGATGGTGAAAAGATCAGTTACCATCTTAGGAAGACCATAGATTCATAGAATACCTGTAGGTTATTTGAGAGTTGTTTTATAGCCCGATCAAGTTATGATGCACTAAGAAGTAAATATAACAAAGATCAATAAATTGTTCCAGCTGTCATGTAATAGTAAGCCAAGAAACAACTTCAAAAAGAAGAATTCCTGTTTATACAAGTCTACCTTTCTGTCAATTTAGTGCATCATTCAAACAATCAATCTTAGCAGAAAGACAGACAAAGCAGAGTAGTAGATGAGTTTCATTTAATAGATAATTACCTCAATGTTATAAATACCAATTTTCCCTTCAAACGAGGATGCTGATATAAGTCCAGGAATCGTAGAATACCAGTGGACATCAAAATTCCAATTGGTTCCGGCTGGTAATTCAGCCACAATCTACATGAGAAATCACATTGAATTACTATGGCATGTGGCAAGATGTGAGCCCAAAGAACAATGGAACAATGGAAGTAGCAAGAAACATCTAAAAGTTTATATAACAAACTTGAGTGGTAATGTTTACCTCGCCAGACACAGTATCCCAGCAAATAGTACGGTTATCTTTGGCACAGGTAAGCAGATAAGAGCTGTCAAGCGGGCACCATGACATTGCAATCACACCTGATTCATGAGGAAATAATTCTATGAATTAATTCCTGTACAGATGCCATCATTTAGAAGGTATAAGTCAATTAAAAGGGGTCCTCAACAGATTTAGTTACCTTGTAAAAGCTAAAAGAAAAATGAGAAGAAAAAATTCCGTAAAAGCTGTTGAAAGCAAAGTGAAAGAGGGAGAGAGCAAGGGGGAGGGGGATAACAAATAAGTATTTCTACAGTGGGATTTGGTACTTTTACCCCGAGTATGTACCTTTGGTGTGCCCAACAAACTCTTTTACTGGAGACACTATATGTCTCATATCCCACAGCTGAAAATGAATATCATTGAATTATAATGATAAATTTGAGAAAGACCTTGTAACAAGATGCTAAACTATGAACAAATGCATTCTTACCCTGAGAGAAGGTGATCTATCTTCATCTGAAGCGACAATAAGTTGGGTGGCAATGTCAGGGTGCCAATGCAAAACAGAACACCTCCTTCTAATTGAATCAGAGAAACTGTAACATGGGTATATAAGGGTTCACAACATGGAGAAAAGAATCAGTCCAAGTCAATGGTTGAAATATGAAAACTCTGATTGACATTGTCCAAGAAATATGATACCTTAGAACTGACTTTTGCTTCTTCAGATCCCAGACCACTAAATTTACAAATATGCCGATTATTCAATGCAAAATGAAGGATACAAAAGAAAAAACTCAATCTAAACAGAGTCATGCATACCAGTTGTCCCATTATATGAAGTGGAGGCCAGTATGTGTTGAACCTTACTATTCCAGGACAAAAATGAAATTTCACCTTGTTCTGCAGATCCACTACCCTGTGAAACAGTTTTAGTAAGTCTTGAGATCCCTTTGTGGAACCTTGGATGTGACCCCAAAAATGGATCAATACTACACACATTAAATGGGAATCTCAGGGGTAAGAAACAAAAGATTGAGCGATAGTTCCTTAAGACAGTGTACAATAGGTAAAAGTATTCAACGCGACATCAATAATGTGACAAAATTGACTGTCTGCATCATATGCCACATTCAGGAACTCAGTGTCTGCAATGGTTCCCCCCTCTCCTTCCACCAATCATTTCCTTGTTTATACCATTATAGAATTTCCATTTATTATCCAACACACCTAGTGAAATTAAGCCTCCTGCTGCAATTAATTGCTCACGTACTTAATCTATCTGCACTTGACATGTAACATTATCTCCTAGAAGGCAGCAGTATCGATAAAGCAATGCATGGACTTATCCAAAATTTTGAAGCATGTGTTAGGTTCAAAATGCTTAACCATGCAAACTCATTAGGGAAATGAGATGAGATTTCAAAAACATGGACAAAGTTCGTGTCTGGCAATGTTCAGAAAGATGTATAGAAAGATGTTGAAACTGCAATCCTATTGCCTATTGCAATCCTTCCACAATAATAGTCATAACACACCTTGAGTGGTGGGAAGTGACTTGGTTCTGATGGTTTTGATACATCCCATATACAAATATCTCCCTCTTCAGCACCAGAAGCAAGAAGGTTTGGAGTAAGAGAATTGAACTCCAAGCCACGAACCTTGGCAGTACATGAGAAACCAAGCATCAACACACTATAATCATAAAAGACAATATGAAAGTGGAAAAACAGAAAATGAATAGACAATACAAAAACCAAAATAAAAGGAGCATAAACTTACTGCTCCTTTGTGTTTTGATAGATTTCCAGCTAGAGCATTCTCGCTCGTATCAATACCCTTTTTATATTTACTGGAATTAAAAACAAGAGAACAACATAAAAAAGGTCATCATGATATGACAAACTGCATTAACATAGGAAACCAATATTTTGAAAGTTAAATTAAAATTGAAGAGTCATCATTTTAAAGCCATCATCGTTAATAACTCAAGGGAAAAACTCTGTTTTGGAATTAAATACTATAGGCTATAGCCAAAACAATCCTCTCAAATATTAGACAATATAATTGCCAATCGCCATTTTATGTAAAAAATATGTTGAAACTCCAAACCACTTCATTAACTCTAAACTGGAACTCTGTTTCAGTTCAAATTTGACTCACAAAAAGGAGATGGGATAGATGGATTGTTAATTCCAGAAGATTCAAACCAAAAATTTCTGGCAAAAAGGAGAGCATTGTGAGGTATAAAACATAGGGAAAGCTGAAGTTGGAAAAATAACCTCATACTGAAGTACATTGGCACAAATCAAGCATTAAATCAAACTCAAAGCCCACATCATGTGCATCCTAAACCATTTACAAAATGAAAGAAACGCCAGCTATACTAAGAGTTGAGAACAAGGTATCACACCCAAATTGCAAATTTATGGAATATCAGCATTTTGTAAGACGGAATATCTATCACCATGTTTAGGACTTTTGTAATGAAATTCAGGTTGTCATTTACCAATGATAATCCTAAAATATTTATTTCAACTAAGACAAAATCTCCCCCCAGTTAAATCTTTTCACAAATTTTACAAACTTGAGCTGTTACTGGAACTTGACTTTTAACACATTATTTCTTAGTGTTCACCTAAACTTGGTACGAGTTTCCCACCTTCAATAATGAGGCAACGAGACAAATGCTAAAATAAAGTAAAACAATTTTGTTATATGCCTAGGATGGCATTGGTAACACGTGCCAAAAAAAAAATAATAATAATATTCAACCCATACAATACTAGTATATTTTACAAGTCATGATTTTTTTTCTTGAGGAAGTTGTTTGGACAATAAGACTTGCACATAGTATGGAAGACTTCCTACACTAGTAATTGGGTATATAAAATGATCCATTTCTTGCATACAGTGATCAGCATCATAAGTTTTCTGCAGATGTAGATGAATTTCGATAGTGCCAAGCACTGTGTTTATATCCTAGTTCATTTACCAATATCTCTTGTCAAAATATTTTCTTTTCATCAACCAGAAATTTAGTGTTTCTTCCATATTTGAGTGGGTTCGCATTAGAAAGCATGTCTTTAGCGTCTGAAATAAAATCCTTCGGCTGTTCCAAAACGAAACTCCAGAACTCAGACTATTAATTTCTCTTTTCAAAATCATCGTTCTAACTGAAGTAATACAACTCTACAGTCTTTCATAGTTACTACTTCTAAGACCAAATAGCAGACGCCAAAAGAAATAATTACTTCATTTTGAGCTCATATTGAAGCAACAACTTCTGCATTGTGGCAAGGCCAGTCATATATACGTCAATTATATATAAAAAAAAATCAAGAAGCGATACAACTCTATAATCTAAAACTAAATACGAAATCCGATCAAGCGAAAATAATAGACGCCGAGGTGTGCTTACGCACAAAAAAGAAAACAAAGAAGCACATAAGGTCAAATGCAGGCGCACTCAGACATACACGGAAGAAAGGCTTCCGATCACGCGAAAATAATAGCAGAGTTTTACCTGATCAGATTCTTGGGATTCCAAAGCGCAATATTTCCATCAACGAGGCCACCGGCAATGAGGCCAAATGAATATTCCTCGGAATTGGCAGGTCCTTTCCCCCATGAAAGCCGATCGAATTTCTCGGAACTCGGCGCGGAGCCTGCCAAGACCATCTGGCGATCGTCCGACGCAAAATCAAGCTCGAAAATGTCCAGATTGGCGGAGGAACTAAATTGCAGATCCACCGCGCCCGCCATTGTCCCCGCCGCGACGTAGGTGCCATCCGGCGAGAACGCCGTCGACGCCGATCTGCTCGCGGTCTTTATACACCACTCCATGCAGAAACGTATAAATCAATCAATCAATCAATCAATCAATCTACATATATGTACGTGCGCGGGGGCAGGATTTTCATGAAAATGAATCGCAGAAGGCGTATGTATGCCTATCAAGAGAAATAAGTGAGAGCTCTCTCTTTCTAAATTGTTGTTACCGTTTTGTTATGTGGAACTTCGGTTTTTTCATATTGAGAGTGAAGGAGGGGAGTGTAAAGCTCCGAGAAGGTTTTGTCAGTCAACCAATAGGAGCATTCCACGTAGGACGATAAATCGTGTCCAAAAGCTAAATATTGATGTAATGAAACTCTAATTAATACTTATTATAAAAAATTGAAATAATATATATATATATATATATATATATATATATATAGGAGAGGTTCAAATAAGAACCACTAAATAAAATTAGAACATAGAACCATTTTAAACCATTCGATCATCAAGATCTACGGTGGATGCATCATCTTGGTGGATGGATGCAGGTGCTGGGTTCGAATCCTGAAGGGAGCAAAAAAATTATTTTTTTCGGATGCATTAAATTTAATAGCGGATGCATTAATTTGTACAGCAGATGCAATAATTTTATTGGTTCTTATGTTCTCACGATAATTGTGGTTCTCACTATAACCGCACCCTATATATATATATATATATATATATATATATATATATAGGGTGCGGTTATAGTGAGAACCACAATTATCGTGAGAACATAAGAACCAATAAAATTATTGCATCTGCTGTACAAATTAATGCATCCGCTATTAAATTTAATGCATCCGAAAATAATAAATTTTTTGCTCCCTTCAGGATTCGAACCCAGGATCTGCATTCATCCACCAAGATGATGCATCCACCGTAGATCTTGATGATCGAATGGCTTAAAATGGTTCTCCGTTCTTATTTTATTAGTGGTTCTTATTTGAACCTCTCCCTATATATATATATATATATATATACCATAACTTTACATATGAGAATATGCACTTGTATAGTCATATTGGGCATTGAAACTCAATATTTAGCATTCCATCTTAAAAACATAATTTTAGCCATTTTTTTTCAATTTTGAACTGTATTGTCCTTTATTTGGGCAGATCAGATCAAATTGGACGCGCGGATTGGACACGAATTCGGGTGGTACTTTTGGCACTAATGTTATACTACTAATTTGTATCAAAAGTACCAAATTATTTAGAACAATAAAATACCAAGCATTTATTATTTTACACCTCCATTCATTTATTAACTAACATTTCCTTATTATATAGAACCAAGAAGGACTGTGCAGATTGTTGGATATTCAAAGGCCTGCGCAGACTTAGCTGGCGCCAAGGAGTTCCTTCCTGCACAGACTTAGTCGACATTGAAGAGTTGTTCCTGCACAGACTCAGTTGGCATCGAAGAGTCCTTCCTGCGCGGATTCAGCAGATATCAAGAAGGTTCCTCCCGCGCAGACTTCATTCAGGGAAAGGTTGCGCAGATTAATTGAACTCTGCTGGTAGTTGGAAAAACTGCAAATCCGTTAGTGAAAGGACGAATCGCAAGAGATAACGACGACCACCAACTTTTCTGCATGAGGAGTACGTGAAATATCAAAAAGACCACTGTACCCTTCTTCTTTGTAAGCTCTATAAATACCTGTGTAGTTCATTGTAAAGAAGGGGATTTTTGGTGAAAGAAAAAGTATAAGTATTCTTCGTGTTCTTCAAGGTTCATTACTTCCTGAATCGTCTTGGTGCTCCTGAGTTTTGACTATTCAGGTTCTTACTTCTCTATTAATATGTTATCAAGATATGGTAGAGGTTTTTGTTTCACCACTTTACATATGAGAATATGCACTTATATAGTCATATTGGGGATTGAAACTCAATATTTAGCATTCCATCTTAAAAACATAAATTTTAGCCATTTGTTCCAATTTTGAACTGTATTGTCCTTTATTTGGGCAGATCAGATCAAATTGGACGTGCGGATTGGGCACGAGTTCGGGTGGTACTTTTGGCACTAATGTTATAGTTTGTGTCAAAAGTACCAAATTATTTAGAACTATAAAATACCAAGCAATTTGGTACTTTTGGCACTAATATTGTCGTTGTGCCAAAAGTACCAAATTACTTGGGTTTTTTTTTCGTTTGTATTTTTGACACTAATATTCTCATTTGTTCTAAGTAATTTAGTACGTTTGACACAAATTATAATATTATTAACAAAAATATCAAATTACTTAGTACTTTTTTATTTTATTTTTCTATTCGTACTTTTGGCACAAATTATAATATTAGTGACAAAAGTTTCGCACACCCAATCCGATCTGGTCCGCCCAAATTAAGGGCAATACAATAAAAAATTGATAAAAATGGTCGAATTTTTTGTTTTTAAGATGGAAGGGCCAAATATTGAATTTCATTGCTCAATATAGTTATCTCAAAAGTTCGGCTCTATATTTATTCTAATAATTAATGTTTAATTCAAAAAATGGAAAATAATTAATTAAAAAAAGTTATAAATCTTAACTAAATTAGCGAACTCTAATTAGTTACTCCCTCTGTCTACGAAAAGATGTCCTAAGGGACGGTGACACGTGTAATGCTATTTATTTAGTGAGTGGACAAAAGGGCACACAAATTAAGAAAAATATAAAAGTTAATTAAGTTAGTGAGTGAAGAAAGTGTGGCCCAGAAGTTGAAGACTTGAGAAAATGACTCATAAATTATTACTCCATTTGTCCCATAACAAGTGTTCTAGTTTGTTTTGGCATGAGAATTTAGGTAGGTATGATTAATGAGTAAAAAAATAAAAAGGTGTGGAGCTCATGTTTATTTTGTGAGATAGATAGAATTAAAGTGGTGATGATTAAAAGGTAAAAAAGTAACAAGTGGTGAAGCCCACTTTTTAATTTTTAGAAAGATGACACTTGTGGTTTCTTCCATCTTACATCTAGGTGCCTTTGATCGACACGTGTCCCACTTTTTATTTAAGCTTTTGTTTTATTAATTGCTTTGTTTAACTCAACCCAGGTTTCAAAAACGGGTCCCACATGCCAGCCGGGCATGTGATTAGGATTGTTGGGCCCCAGAACTGTGAAGTGGCAACTGATTTGGATATATATATATTTTTTAAAATTTATTTTATTTTGGCAGGTCCCACATCTGTTAAAGCTTCCCTTGGAAGCTTCCGGCTGAAACAATACAAAGATACTCAATTTGAATTTCATTTTCTATTTTTACTTTTATCTTTGGGCTGCCTCATTTTTTACCGCTCGACTTCTTCGCGCGTCTTCCCGATTTCCCTCTCCCGGCGCTTTCCGTCCGGCGTGTGGTCGGCTGGATTACCATTTCCGTCTGTTCCCTTTCCATTTGGAGATTTACATTTCCGGCCAGATTTACATTTGTGTCTCTTCCCTTTCCATTTCGCTTGGATTACTATAAAACTTCCGCCGTTTGATCTTCCCCTTCCATTTGGCGGTGCCGTTGTTCGTTTCCCATTTGAGGTATGTTTGTTCGTTCATTTCGCTTGGATAACCATAAAATTGTTGCATGTCCTTTTTTATAAGGCCACATTTTTGGTGTTAGGTTTTGACAATCGTTGAAGAGAAGCTTAAACAAAGAAAGATGAGTAAGAAAAATGAAGCTACAAAGGCAAATGAGGAGCTAGGTTTGGTTTATTAGTTTTGCTTCTTTTTTTTTTTGTTTCTGCCGAAATCCTCATGATATTTATATATTTTGGCTGCTTTGAGATTTAGGGTTTTTGCTATGAAATTGTGAAAGTGATGGTTTCATGCATAACTTTAGTTAGAAAAAGAATGTCTCTTTCTTAGGTATTGGTCTTAATGTAGAAAATGACCAAAGTATTTTAGATTGTCCTATTGTGTCGCTTTCTTATTAAAGCAACAATATAAGAGACATTATGTATTTGGGTAATATATAATATAGTGAAGTGGGCAAATATGTATAAATAAGTCACTAATTGATGTGGTCCATGAAGCATTTAGAAGTGATTTTTTTTACTACCGAGGTATGTGGCGTTTATGCCGAAGTGAGTACATATAGTAATGTACATGTCTGTATTGTTTATGTTATATTTGTCCCAAATTTAAAAGTTGCATAATAGGTACAATCTTTAGTAGTTTCATCATATATGAATTAATATCCATGGATGTATTCTGGATAT
Source organism: Salvia miltiorrhiza (assembly GCF_028751815.1). NCBI lineage: Eukaryota > Viridiplantae > Streptophyta > Magnoliopsida > Lamiales > Lamiaceae > Salvia > Salvia miltiorrhiza. The sequence goes on from NC_080387.1 coordinate 19,790,185, forward strand.
TTTAGATTTTTGTGTGTAGTTTTGAAGTAGAATCTATTTTATTGAATATGATTGAAGTAATATATATGATTCTAAGTTTGTGATCGTTTTAAATATTATCTAATTTTCTTGACTTTTGTTTTATAAGTAAACTGAAATTTAAATAAAGCTTAAATTGTATTAGCCTAAACTTTTTGGTATACTTTGTGTAGGTGCCCAAATTTCCCAACGCAACCAAGCCACGACTTATTTACGTAGAATTCGACAGTTGTTAGATACCCAAAATCTAGAGAGATTTAAGCGGTGTTGCTTTGGTTGCTTTTAGATCTAGACGATATGCAATTCCATGGAAAATTGTTGTATGTGATGTATTCTTCCCTCAATGTTGAGTCATTTAGTAGGAGAAGAATGTCTTTTAGATTATGTGGGCAAGATATAGAATTGGGGCCTATGGAATTTTGTGTTTTGACAGGGTTATCTTTCAAGGGTTGGGAGGAACCCCCACAAAGCTCTCTTTTTTCTCAAGTACATTTCAACATAAAAAAGAGACTTTTTTTAAACAAATTTATGACACTTTTCAAAAACATTGCAAGAAAACCAAAGGGGCCGATGAGGATTCCCTAAAATTAGCATTGCTAGTAGTGGTTTTTGGTATTTTATTGATTAGACACAATTTGACTAAGAGGGTAGAGGATAGGCTTATCCACTTGGTGGATAATTTGCAGAAGTTTAACAGTTTTCCATGGGGGTTGGTTGCCTATGAGTGCCTTCTTATAGTTCGCCACAATGCGAAAGCCCGACTTGATCATCATATGAAAAAGGGAGAGCGTCCAACTTGTGATGCTGAAGGGTTTTGGTACATATTGCAAGTGCTTGCTTATGAGGTGCATCCTAAGTTTGCGAAATTTGGTTGTGAGTTAGCTGATGACATGCGTGACCGAAGCCCTCGCATGACATGGTGGATCCCCTCCGAAAAAATCTTCAAACTTAGTGAAATTGAACCCTTCTTCAGATCGAGTACTTCGTCGGATTTGGTATGTGACTAATATACTGTATTGAATTTTTATTATTTGATGTGTTGTTGTGCCTCATTATTTACTCTTTCTAATTTAATGGTAGGAACCGATGAATTTTACCACAACTGAGATGTTGCTGTTACAAGAGCAAGGCCTTCACCCGAGTTACACGTGCAGTTTGGGAAGCAAGGAAATTTTACAATACGTGAAAAAGAAAACCCAATTCTTTGTGAAGAAAAAGAACCATTTGGACAAGTCTCCTGGACAAACCAGCGGAAAAAGGTGTGGGGCTTGTCCTTGGTAAAAGGAAAAGCCGAGCTTCAACTCGTGTGATAGAGAGGTCTGACGATGACGATGATTTTGAACTATTGATCCAGTCGGTGGATGTTGAAACCACTTCAAATCGTGGTAGTAAACAAAAGGTACGGCGAAAAACTACTCCACAATCTGAAGGACAACAAGTAGGTGAAGCTCCGAGCAAGCCACAGCCGAGAAACAACATTGAACCATTCGACTTTTCTTCCTTACCCACAAAGAACCAAATGGATGAGGTAATAATGATACATCAATAGAGTCAGTTTGATATGAAGTGGATAGCTATTAATATACTGCATTTTCTGTTTGGTATTTCCTTTTTTAGCTTATAGAAATTGGCCGAGCACTCCTGGCCGCGACCCGCACATCGCAGGATGGCAAAGTGAAAAAGGATTCCTCGCCACACGAAAGGACTGTTGGAGTACAAACCGAACAGTCAAAGAGCCATAGAATTGACAGATCAAATGATTTGCCACAAGCTGAGAAGGGTGTTATTGGCCCGCAAAATGTGAACTCATTTGACCGGGGAGAAGACCTTGTCCTTGAAGATCCGACAGCCACAAGAGGTGCAACTATTACAAGTTTTACTGCATCAACCTCAGTGGTGCCGGGCCAAGGAAATAGACAGGTAGAAGTACCTGTCTCATCTGAAGGTACTGAAAAAAAAAAGAAGTTTTCGATGTGATGGAGATGATTGATTTAGAGGTGGTGGGTCAAGGTTCCGCAGCTTCATGTCAAAGGAAATCTAGTAGGCTTAAGATGGCACTGACACTGGTCTTTGGTTCAAACGAGGGTTCATACCCGCTGAGGCTTGCATCCCATGAATGGATAGCTAAGTTTAGGCATTGGTATGAAGGAAGTGTTGAAAATTTAAAGTACGTGATAAATTTAGTGCTTTTAATTTAAAAATATTTATCTTCAGAGTTCAATATGTTCGTATGTACACTTATTTCTTTGAAAATATTTAAATGTGTGTTACTATAGGTCTGAGCCATTAAAGGGTTTGTCATTTGTTGGATTAAGGCATGCTTTTTGGTTCCTGGAGCTATGGAAAAACAATGATTGGCTAACATCGGAGGTAAATATTGGTTTCCTTCAAACATGAGGACTTTAATTTGAAATTGGGTTACTGCTTATTTTGATGAGGTTTTTAAGTAGCTAAGGTTTATCTTTGGGAAATGTTGGCTACCTTTGAAATGAAATTTGATACTAACGTTGTGATGATATATTATTATGGATGATTTGCAAATTAACATTATATTGAATTTATATTGTATTCCAGCACATTGATGTAGTAGTTAATCTGCATATTGCGCGTTTCCTGCAAGCTCCACAAGATTTTGTAAGGAATTGGACAGTAGTAGAAACAATCGGATGGGTGAGATTTTCTCTCTACGTGGACAGATTCATTTTCTTTTCTTTTTTTACTTGTTTGCATAATTATTTGGTTATTGGTCTGTCATTGATCATGATTGAGTTCTTATTTTTTGTCTTAATTTTTTTTTGGGCTCAATTAGAATGGCCTTTCTGCAATGGTCCATGGTGCAATTAGAACCCAAGTTGAACCATATGTGCAAGGAATTGCTCCCTATCAGCTTGGTTTACCTTTGTGGAAGGCTGAGAAAATTTTCGGCCTTGGGCAAGTGAACCGAAATCATTGGGTCTGTTACCAGGTGGTCCTCGACGAACAAAAAGTGGTGGTCTACGATTCACTGTCCCTACAAAGAAACCCTGAAGAGGTTAAGGCTGCTTTCGTCCCCATTGCACAGAACATTGGTTGGATTTGTGGCCAATGTGAGGTGTGGCAGAAATGAGGACGTAAACGAAGACCGAAAGCTACATGGGCCATGGTTATTGCTCCTGGGATGCCACAACAAGGGAAGACCACGAATTGCGGTATTTTAGCACTTAAGTTCTTCGAATGTTTGGTAACAAACACACCCATCATTAACTGTATTTCAGGACGCAATGCCCAAGAGTACCGCAATTCCTATTGTGCTCAACTGTTCAAGTTTGCAATGGAAAATTAGGACTCTGAAATACTCATTTTGGTATTTTGTGTGTAAATATTTGTGTTACACTGTTGAATTGCGGTTTAGTTGATGGAAGGTGTTAGATATTTGGCTGGTGATTTTTTTTTTGTATCAAGTTACTCCCTCCAGCATTTAAATATTAGTCTTTTTTATCCTTTTGCACAATTTATATTAAATTGGTGCCCTATATTAACCTTGTTTGATGATAAGTTTTACAATAAATGTTTCATTGAAAAATATTATGAATAGTAACTACGAATATGAAGAAAATGATAAATGGAGCGAACCTTATCAAAAATGGAAAAAAGAAAAACGAAAGGCAATTAATGATGCTAAATAAAAAAGGTCAATATTGGTACATAAAATTAAAACGCCATAAAAAGGTTAATATTGGTACACTAGAACGACTTATATTTAGAACAAGAGGGAGTACTAAACATTCAATTCAACGAAGATAAACATACATACTTTCTAAAATTTCTTAAGAAACAAATAAATAACCACAACGTACATTTAAAGTGTACACTTCGCCACAAATAAAACTTCACTCGTCAACAAAGAAGATTCCGCGAAGTAAGAAAAACATTGGTTCCCCGTGTTCCTTGTATCCGCAAATTATAGGTTCAACCTACAACCCAAAAACTTTAAAAGTTTTGTTAAACGATAAAATAACTTGATTATCTGTATCGATCATACCTCAAGATAGGACGCAAAAACCTCGTCGCTGATTGTCATGATGTTATGCAATGGATCCCAATGCACTTCAGGGTCTTGGATGAGTCGAGTAAAAAACAAAAATCTAGTTCGTAATGCGGTGATTTTCCGGATGTAGAAAGAGTATGGCCGTCCTCCACTAAATTCTATACGAATGCCGTTGATAACATCACGAGCGATTTCGACTGACAGAGTACGAGCGTTGTCATCCCACGCTCCACTATCTACATATGGAAGGAGAGCCGAAAGGAACTTATACTCTCCATAGCAGGAGACCAATACACCTCATACCATATTTCTTGTTGATGATGATCTATAGTATCAAGGATATTCATTGAAATATGCAAACTTATGTTTGTGAAACAATAGCCTTCAGTAAGAGGTTGTTATATACCATAATAAAGCAATATTTTAGTTGTTCTCCACCTTATGCATTAACATGTGTTACATCACGGGTGAACCAAAAAAATGCTTCCACATGGGTCACGGGCTAGCATCATCATGATAAGCATCTTTCCGTATTTTTTTGTCTGTTTTGCTTGTTTTAGCATAACACCAAATTCGCTAACATCTTCAGCCTTCCACTAATCATTATGCTTGTTTATTATTACTCCATCATTTTCACCTTTTTAAAGTGCTATCTTTCATTCTACCATTCTAATATTTGTCTTGCAAAATGAATCTTCTAAACACTATAGACACTCAACAGAGAGAAATGTGGTTTGAAAATCGATGGAGCTCGATTATGGAGTACAAGTTCTTTTCGGCTCTTCTGCCATATGTTGATTTCGGTGCATGGGATGGCAACCCGACAACTTTTAGCTATGAATTCGCCCGCGATATTGTCGATGACATCAATAGCGAGTTCAATATTTTACTCCCATATGATTTTTACTTACTCAAAGTTGAAAAATTGAGAGGCCGATTTCATCGCTTTTGTCGTCTCATTCATGATCGTAGAGTCAAATGGGATGCCTTGTATAATATTTTGAGTTATTCCCCGGGAACATTCATGGAATACACACATGTATATTTTCATACATTTCTTACTTCAGCTTCTATTTTAATAAGAATTTATATAAAATATGCATTCTAGGCGGATCCGGAGATGCGTGCATATAGGGATCACAGTGAACCAATGTTTTTCCTCCTACGTGGGATTTTCTTTGAGCAAGGATGAGCACGAGGTTTTCAACAAAAAATGAAAGACCACCAACCAATCAGTTTCTGTTTTATTGTATGTTAGTTTTATTAAGTTAGTTTTAGTATTACTGATGAATGTTGTAGTAGTTTTGGTGGGACGGAATTATGTCTAGTTTTATTGTATGCTTGTTGTTTAGTTAAATTCGATAAAATTAGCATTGCCTAAAATAAGAAGCGGTTACATATTTATTGATGCCTTGAAATTGAAGCCTATTCACTATAATCTTCATCATCTTCGTCTGAATCCTCAAATGGACTTGGGACCTCAATTAGGCGCTTAATAATTTCCCAATCTTTTTCTCCTTCCGGCCGTGGTGTATGGCGGAATGTGGTGGTAAGTCCGGTCCCGGTCTCTTCCGATGATGAAATGTTGGTGTCGAAACGGTTGGTTGCCGGCTGTAAGATCTGCAGCCGGGCGGCCTCCCTTCTCATTTTCGAGAAGGCCGATTCGGCTGAGGAAGTTGATTTATTTGAGGTGGTTGGGTTTGTGGCTTGAATCTTCCCTGACATATTGCTTCCTTGATTGTTTTGAGGTATTTGGAACAGTGATGAATGATTTCTGAGTTCCCAGAATCATGCCTGCTCTGATACCATGTTAAAACATGGTATCAATGAATTTGTATAGATCGAAGACATGTTTAGGAGACTAAATTGAATTGTATTGCTTGATGTTGTTTCTGTGAATTACATCTACCCTTTATAGGGTTGAAAAACAATATACAAGGAAAGTTACAAACTAGGAAACTCTAAATCATTGATCTTGATTTGATCTCCAATCAATGTAAATGATTATTTCCTTTCCAACATCCTAGGCTGCAGCAAAGCTGTTTCTTGGACATTTTCAATGGGTGGGGTAAAATAAAACGAGGAGTATAAAATTGTCCACTTTGATAGTAAAATTTAGGGTTAATTGCATATAATATCATCGACTTTGCCCGAAATTCATTTTCTCCACCATCTTTAAAAATTCTATTTTTTATCAAATAGTTTGACATTTATTCAATTTTACCATAATTTTTTTTCACCCTCAAATCGAAATTGACATGGTGCTGATTAGGGGTGCCGCCGGTTCCGGGCTCGAACCGGCAGTTCAGGTTCAAAAATGTATTGAACCTGAACCAGCCCGGATGAAATTTGAAGGGCCGGTTTTCGGACCCTGAACTGACGGTTCCGGGCCGAACCAAAAATCGGCAGTTTCCGGGCTTTTTTCCTTTTTTTTAAAATTTTTTTATTGTATTCTTTTTTATGAAATTAAATGATTTGTGATGAAATGTCAAAATTTTTATTCAACTTAAAATATAAAATATAAACATGTGTTGAAATTGAAAATATAAACATGTAGTAATATTTGTTATGTCATATTTTTAAATTATACCCCCTCCGTCCATGAAAGAACTTCCTAGGAGGGAGTGGCACGAGTTTTAAGAAAAAATATTGTTGAGTGTATTGAGAGTGGATAAAAGGTAGTTGAGTGTATTGGGAGTGGTGAAAAGGTGTTATAATTAATATTGAGAGTTGTGAAAAGTGAAAAGTAAGAGGATTATAAGTGGTGGGGTATAGTCCAAAAATAGGTAGGAAGTTCTTTTGTGGACGTCCCAAAAAGGAAAGATATGAAGTTCTTTTGTGGACGGAGGGAGTATTTTATAAACATGACAATTAATATATTTTTAAAATAATATTTTTTTATGTCATCTTAATTCTTAAGTAATACTTGTGTTCTTTTAATTAATATCATGTCATTTTTTAAAAAAAATTTATAACAAGTTGACAATCAAAATATTTTTTTGATTAAATGACTTGTGTTGAAAATTGAAATACAATAAAGGAAAAATTATTCTAACACATTGACAATCAAAATAATGCATAAAAATTGATATCTTTATTGAATTTATTCTATGTACAAAAAAAATATTATAAGGATACAAATTACAGTCTTGAAAATTGAATAAGTAAACTAACTAACACTAACTAAATAACTAATTCATTACAATAAACTCCGAAAGAGAGTTGTCTAAAAGGGGGGAGGGGGGGGAATATAATTAAGGGCTTGAGCTCAATTTTAATATAAATATTAAAATTGAGTGGCCTACGTATCTTCATTGAATAATGAAGATTGCAGTCCTTCATTTGCTTCTCAAGTGGGGGAGTGTTGAACATGTGGTGTAGTAGGTTCTACACGTTCTTCAGTTTCAGCCTTTCCTGTTTCTTCAGACGTTGGAGTTTTCCCTTGACTGATGCCTTCAGTAGCATCTCCAGTCGGACTTACAGTTCTTTGACTGATCTTCTGATACTGGAGCTTTTCAGTATCTTCATCTCTTCCTGGTCCCCACACCAACACTTCAATAGGTTCGGTGCTTTTCATTTTAGTATTGGAAACCCCAAAGTTTTCAGCATTTTCTTCAGTTTCCTGTTTCCTGAAATCATCAATAGACTCATCAAAAATAACATGAGGTGTTTCTTCCACACATAGAGTTTGAGAGTTAAACACTTGATAGGCTTTGCTGGATCTTTCAGTGCCACAATATCCAAGGAAAATTCCTGGATCAGCCTTGCTATCAAATGTGTTTAGCTTTCTCTTATCATTGTTATAAATAAAACACTTAGAACCGAAAGCATGAAAGTATGAAATTGTTGGCTTCCTGTTATTCCATAGCTCGTATGGAGTTTTCCCATGTCTTTGTGTGAGGAAAGAGCGATTCTGAGTGTAGCAAGCATTGTTGACGGCTTTAGCCCAAAACTTCAGTGGTAGTTTTGATTCAGCTAGCATCATCTTTGCTGCTTCCTTCAATGATCTATTTCTTCTTCCAACAACTCCATTTTATTGTAGAGTTCTTGCTGCAGAGGTTTGATGACTGATCCCTCGTTCTTCACAGTAGTTCTGAATAACTGAATTGAGGATTTCAGTCCCTCTATCTGATCTGATGCTGATGATATTGATCTCCTTTTCAACACTAAGTCTTTTCATCAGTTTTGGTAGTTCCTTTAGTGTCTCACTTTTCCTGTATAGAAAAATAATCCAAGTGTATCGAGAATAATCACCTACAACTACTAAGGTGTATTTTCTACCGTTATAACTTCTAGGAGACACTGGACCAAAAATATCCATGTGAAGCAGTTGAAGAATTCTTTTAGAGGAGTGTCCTGTTTTTGACTTGAACGAAGTCCTGATTTGCTTTCCTCTTTGACATGCTTCACATTCTTGCTGTTTCTGAAACACAATAGAATGCAAACCTTCTACCAGTTGTTTTTTAGCAAGTTTGTTGATCGTTTTGAAGTTGAGGTGGTTGAGCCTTCTGTGCCATAGCTAGTTGAGCTCTGAGCTACTCTTGTTGATGAGGCACGTTTCAGGTGGGCTATCTTCCCACGATACAACGTAGAGATTTCCTTGCCTGATTCCTCTCAGCACCACCTTCTTCTGGTTGTTTTTTTACAGTGAATTCATCATTCTTGATCTTCACTGCGAATCTGCTGTCACAAAATTAACTCACAGACAGCAAGTTATGTTTAAGACCAGAAACATAGCTAACATTACTGATACTGACGTTACCCATGTTGAATACACCATAGCCTTTTGTTTCGCCTAGTGAGTTGTCTCCGAATGCAACTTTTGATCCAGCTTTCTCAACATATTGCGTGAGATATTCTTTGTAACCCGTCATGTGCTTTGAGCAGCCGCTGTCCAGGTACCATGTTTTGATTGAAGCTTTAACTTCTTCATTCTTCTTATGTTTCCTGGTTTTGTCCTGCAAGGAAGAGTTATTTTAGGTACCCTATCAATGTTTGGGTCCTTCAATATTAGTCATTGTTCCTTTTGAAACTCAAATCTGCTTCAGAACTGGTCATCGCACTGGTCCTCTGTGGTCGACTGGTCGTCTGACTGAAGCTGTTATGCTTCTTCGTTGGTTGAGCTTTCTTCTTTGAAGCCTCTTTCTTGTAGTACTTTTGTCTGTTGTGAACTGGAGGTCTCCTTTGCTTCATTGTGTATCTTCCTTGAGATACATAAGTTATTCTTGATTGATGGTGTCTTGACTGATACTGAGGAGCATAGAACTGATGTTGTCCAGCCACATGATGTTGTGAGTGAAATTGAGCTCGTTTGGACTTGTCATTGTCTTGTCTCCATGGCTGTTGCTCTTTCCTGAACTGAATTGGTTTCAGTTGCTGATAGCTCTTGTTGGTCTTCCCCCTCAACTGATGAGGAGGACTCCGTTTCTTTGCTCATTGGGTTTGCTGTTGCTTCAATCTGGATGTTTCTTTGCCATACTTCGACTAGAATCTGCTCTCCAGTCTTTTCAGAAGGGCAAATTGATTTGGTGCCTTATTTGCTCGTTTGTAGTTCCGTGGAGGAGGAACATTCTGATTCACCATCATATTTCTCTTTATGACTTCTTCTTGGTCATAATCCCTTGGTTCTTCTGTAGAATTGTCATCAGATGTTTCAGCTGCATTCTGGATTATGACCTTTTTTCCTATATCAGCTTGAATCACCTTGCCTCCTATACTTTCCACAAGTGATCTTGATGGAAAGTTATCCATTAGAAGAGAGTCCTTCATACAGTCCTTAACTGTTTGCTCCAATTTGTAATTGAACCTCTTAATTTCATGAGAGGCCCTCTCACATTCTTCTGTTGATTTCTTGAGTTGGACTTTCAGTTGGTGATTCTCCAAGATCAATTCATCGAGACAGTTTTCATCTGGATAGTAGATGACTGTTTCTTTCTTGAACTGGTCTCGACTGATCTCTTCTTTCATTTTCTGATTATGTTGCATGATGTTCTCGAACATTGGTCTTAACTGTCGATGATCAGTCATGAGCCGATCATACTCATCAATTTCATTTGTTGAGCTGTCTCCAGAATCTAAGATATCTCCTGTACACATCAAGGAGTTATCAGTGTAAAAAGTTCTAGAGTAAGAGTTTACCTCAGGCCTATCCATTCCGTTGTCATAGTTGTTGCCTGAGTTGTCAGCCATGCTTTCAGCATCCTTGGCCATGAGGGCTTGGCTCTCGTCATATGAGCTGGTGGAGTTGAAGGCGGATGATCCAGATGCATATTCAGAAGATCCAACATCTTCAGCTACCATTGCCTTCTTCTTTGCATGCCAGCGATCCCACTTAGCTCTTAGCTCTTTGCGCTCTTCTTGCGTTAATTCAGGGCATTCTGATTTGTAGTGTCCTTTCTTTCTGCATCCAAAGCATTCCACATCCTTGAGATCTATTGCGAAGTATTTCTTTTCGCCACTTCTGTCTGTGGAGTATCTGGGCTTGTGTTCTCTTTCTCTTCCCTTGAAGTATTTCTTGTGAAACTTTCTGTACTTGCGGAATTTGGATTCTATCTTGTTGAATCGTTCAGTCAACAAAGCATATTGACTGAAGAAATCCTCTGGCTTCAGTTCAGTTGTTTCCTTCGACTGTTTCTTGTTTTTATTTTACTGAAGCCTTCAGAGCTACTCCTTTTGATGTCGATGGAGCATCTTCATCTGATCATCTGGCCTTCTTGGTTTCTCGATTTCTCTGAATATCAAATTCATTTGTCACGAGATCCGAGAAGAGCTTGTTGGTCGGAAGCACGTTGAATTCGGATTTATTTTGATGGGCGACTGCGTAGATTTGCCATTCGCCTCGCGGAAGTGCTCGTAGATTCTTCAGGTTGATTTCTCGTTGTGTGTACTTGTCCTTTGAGATGGACTGAACCTCGTTCAGTATTTGGTTAAATCTATGCTCCATCTCTTCGACTGATTCGTTCTTGAGCATGAGGAAGGAGTCGAACTTTTGATAAGCTATTGATAGCTTATTCTCCTTTATCTCTTCTGATCCCATGCACATTACTTCAAGGATGTCCCACATCTCCTTTGCAGTCCTGCTCTTGATGATCTTGGTGACATATTTGTCCGGGACTGTTCCAGAGATGATGCTCTTAGCAAGATATCCAATTCATATTGCTTTCTTTCTTCGGTGGTGAAGTCGGCCTTGTCTTTGATCATTTGTTCGTCGTAAGGATCTCTGATAGGATCAAGAGGAGTTCTCTTGACTGTCTGTGTAATGATGATTGGCCATTTCGTGATGACTTTCCACATTCGGCAGTGTTGGGCAACGAGATAGCTCTCTAGCCAAAATCTCCAAATATCGTATTTTTCAATACTGAACATCGGGAGTGATGAAGCTCTGCTGTGGTTAGTTTTCATAGTTCAAGATAAGAAAGATATACAGAAAAAGAACGCAAGTAGCACTTTTAAAAGGAAAAAGATTTTAAGACCTTCTTTTTGAAAAACGATCTAGTCTAGTAGAACTGGGTCAAAGCAAATCGTTCTTGCGAACAACCTACTCTGATACCAATTGTTAGGTCCCAGAAGGTCTAGAATAGGTGTATGGGGGGGAATACACCTATAGGCTATTTTTCAAACAACAAGTACAACACTTTGGTTATAGAAATAGTTAAGGAAAACTTTGATTCCAAAGGTTGAAGACTGATACTGAATCTCTCTTTAGTAAAGAGATATTAGTTAAGTCCAAGACTTTAACTGATATGAGCAAGGCTTCAGTCTTAGATATGAAACAGAGGAGTATTATGAATCTTACTGACTATCCGAAGATTTATCAGTTAGACTTATAACACTGACAACGAAAAACTTTTTCTTTTGAAATAGCCTTTGTGATTAACACGTTGTCAGGTTTATGTTTCACTCTGTAATTAATCAGTTTCAGTTAAAGACGTTTGAGCACAGATAAGAAAGTAGAACTGAAAGCGATAAACGACAAAGAGATTTTTACGTAGTTCGAAATCCAATTCCTACATCCACGGTCAGTATATCATACTGACAAACACTCTGGGCTTATGCTTATGGGTGCACAACAAACCTTTAACTGAAAGCACACGTTTCAGCACCAACACACTGGGTTGGATTTCTCAAACACACTTAGCGCGCACTGGGCACTAAGATCTCTCTGGAGTCATAACACTGGCCTGAACTCTACAAAACTCAAACACTCTTTTCGCTCAGTTGAAAGGAGGTTCGAAATCTACCAACTAGATCACAGAGAACAGGCTCTCTGTAATTAGTAACTTAGGCTTTGGATAAACAATATTTGCCTAAGGTTCTAAGAGAATATATGTAATCAACAATGGACTGATTTTGGCTTTGCGATTCTCTTCTTCGATTCAAACTTTGGAAGGCTTTGATTGGCTGAGTTGCAATTTCGGCAGCGTTTCAACTTGTGTATTTGAATCGGTGAAGATTGAAGTGATCCTCGATGTCTATTTGTAGGAGAAGTCTTGAATAGATCCGTTGGCGGAGATGGTCCTCAAGAATTCATCCGTTGGAGAGTAATTCGAATTTAGCTAGGGCTTCAATCTTCGAAGTTCCTCGTTTGGTGAGAAACGGCTGCTCAGGTACAGGAGGTAAGGCGCCTCTGAAAAGTAATCACAAAAAAGGAATGCTCTGCAGAGAAAGGACGATCCTTTGTATCTCTGCATTTAATGCGGCTGTACTTGAAGTGTGTGGCTTTCTTTTAACGTTGGAGGTTCAGTCCGATGAAGAATATCAACTGATACTTGACTTTAGTATCAGTCCGCTGATTCCACGTAGCCAACATTAGATGAATCAGCCATAATTGATTCTTCAGTTGAGAAACTCGATCAGTCAAACATCAGTGTTTGACTCTGCCTTTAAACGCAACTTCAGTCGAGTTCTTCAGTCTTCAGTCTTCAGAACACTAAACAACTAGAAGATGAACTCCAACACTTGAGTTCGAAAGGTTCTAGTCTATTACAAAGAGAACTTAAGGATTTTAGTATCACCAAAACTAGGGCTAGGATATTTCATTAAGTTCCCAACAGTTAGTGTCATTTTACATGTAGTATTAGTGTCATTTCAATATAGTGTTAGTGTCATTTTCGAAATAGTGTCATTTGTAAAATAAAATAGTGTTGTGACATTTTCGAAATATTGTCATTTGTAAAACATAATAGTGTTAATGTCATTCTAAAATTGTGTTAGTGTTAGTGTCATTCCAAGAAAAAATGGGTCAGGATCCGAGTCAAGTACAACCCGAGTGCATGATACATCCGAGTATACAGGAGACCACCTCTTACATTTATGAATGATTGATATGTTAAGAGTTTACAATTTAAAGTTTATTTAAGGAAATATATATCCTAACATTAGGATCATGATGCCTTGAACAGAAACTACCAATGCATCGTACCATTCACAAATAACGTGGACAGAGCAACATCTTCGATAGAAAAATCACAAAGATGAGAAGCATCAAACGAAACAAAATGTTTTTTTTTTATTTACTTATTTTCTATGCACAAATATTTCTTTTATTACATATAACCAAAAAAGTACAAATCACACGACTATGCTGGCGCTCAAAATAAACGCGGGTATGCATGTAAATCTATTTGATTAAATCTATCATCGTCTTCAGTAAAATCGAAGCATTAAATGCAAGCATGCTATCTAAAGATGTCAATACCTGTATACAACCATAAAAAGTTGATGGTGAATAGGAATTTCTGCGAGTGAAGGAGATGATCTAATTACCTATCTCAAGTTTTGCCTTGTCTTCATCATTCTTTTGAGCGTTGACAGCCAAAAATTGCATTCATCCCAATCACTCGTGGTGAGAAGAACCTATATCAACATTGAAATGTAGCATATCATATATCAACCAGTCTACATGCTGCCATTATTGATAAAGAAAGAAAACTGTGGAGTTCCCTTGCGGCGTCTACCTGGATTTGGAGGGCAGTGCCATAATCACCTTTGTCGAGTGCCTGGCATAATTGTACGAGCTTCTCTGCAGCGTTTTTTGAAATGTCTCCACTGTTTAACTTTGCAAACAAGGCGCCCAACTTCCTCGAGTTGTCCTCTATTTCCCGTTTCTTAGCTGGATTTGCCCGCGGTCCTCCCAATGCCTCAGTTATCTCATTATAGAGTCTTGTTAAAGTAGTGATGACGGGCTTCTGTGACGCTGTTCAGATTGAAAAGAGAGATACATGAAGAATGAGAACAAGTGAGGCTGTTAGAAAGAAAGTTATGGATTCAAGACTATTGTAGAGGATGCATGTCGAACTCTGAGAAATGATGAGCTTATACTACGAAGAAATCTGTGGAACTTGGTTTCACTATAGTTGAAAATATTTTGATCCTCTCATATCCTATGATATACACATCAACGGGAAATAAGCTAGATACCGAATTTTGGGGAGTGTAAATAGCAACGAAGGATGCCTATGTTGAGTGTTATAGACCATCTTCTGGTAGTTATTCTCACTCTCAACCCCAAAAACCTATAATTCATCATTCACCCTGAAGAACACATCATGGATTTGTTTAATTAATTTACGAAATAGGAGTCTAGTATCTCCCAGGGCAGGTTAAAGTCCATCATTCTACTTTTGCCTTGTGATTGCAGCACTGAGAAATATGGTAGCTCTCACTTCAGCATAAATTTTGGAAGAAGGGTGAAAATATGATAATCTCCATTGAATAATACTTCACATTACTCACTAGCCGAAAGAACCAAGAGAATTAAGAATGTCATGCCAATAATCTTTGTATCTCATCTGTTCATCTTGATCAAGAAAGTAACCTCTTTTTATCAGAAAAAATAAAATTAAAAATACCATGGGGCTAGAAAGTTCTTGACAAGTTCACACTTATCAAATAAGAGAGAAATTTTACCGGGTACATTTGACGTATCAACAGTCTGTACAGTGGGTGGGGGAGCAGCAGGAACGACGGGTGGTTGTACAGGAGCAGGTTGGTTAGGACTAGGAGGTTGCGATGAATTCATGCCATGCCCCCCTGGACTACTCACTGGCATGAAAGCTCTAGATGGTGTAGGAGCCAAGACCTGGGACATTGTTTGCACCGGAGTCGGTCTAACTTGAGATGTATTAGCTCCGTATCCAATTCCAGGAGGTCCAGGTTGATAAGCAGCGCTAGCAGTCCCCTAAGTGAGATAAGGAAAAATCATATATAATAACGGTTAAGTTTATTATATGAAGTAACATAAGTGGAGTTGCGTACTGGATATAACTGAGAAGCCAAAGTTTGTGGCTGCTGATATTGCTCCAAGTTCTTCAACATAGGAGGGTTAGAAGGGGTAAATTTCACAGGAGGAGGCTGAGTATTTACAGGAGGAGGAAAGTGCGCCTGTAAGAATGTTAAGAAGCATATGCACAAAATAGAATCAGCTTTACAAAATGTTGATACTTGTCTAAATCAACATTCGTTAAACATATAAATCCTAAGGGATTATCACCACTGGAGCTGGAATAGGAGGAGATGGAACAAATCTTCCAGGTTGAACATCATTTTGTTGTGGAACTGGATGATATGTGGGAGGCGCACCGTAGTCCCTATTGAAGGAAAAAGCAGATGATTGCTGATAATTTTCACTGTAGTGACTGCTTGGAACAGCTGATTCCGTCTGAGGTGGTCCTACATGCTGAGAGGGAGAAAATGACATAAAATATTATACGTATAATCATGAATCAATCATAGAAACATCTAAATTCTGAGACACGAAATACATACTGGATAATAACTTTGAGGTGTATGAACGCCACCATAACTTGAATGATCAGCACTATAGGCAGGTCCAGTTTGTAACTGAGTTTTATCACAAGCCCCAGTATTCTCAATCTCTGTGTCTGTACAACACATATATAGATTGTTTAAATTCAAACAAAGCTGTGCTTTCGTAAACCAAAACAATGATTAAATTTTATATTTCAATGAATGAAGCAAAAATAACAAATAAATAGTGAATTAGGTTGTCGGATAAGCAGAGTATTCCCTAGAAATATTACAATAGAAGTCTAACTAGTATCTTTCAGAAAACCATGCAAAATATGAATATAACTATATGCCTATCACGAGGGAGAGCAACTAGTAAGCTCCAATACTTGGGAACAGCACAAGAAGCATTTATGCTAAATTTATTTATTTTAAAAGCACATATACAACTTCGAAATGCATATGTACAATATTCTCTACATGCCTTCTCAAACAGAATTATGGAAGGTACACTTGCAGTAGGAAACTGGTTTACAGGAAATTCTCTTTAGAAAACAAGACCCAGACTGGGGAAAGCTCATATGAGAAAGAATGCATCAAAGGGAGCATAGGCGCACCTGGATTGATTTTTAGAGCTATACGATCACGTAAGATGATAAGTTCAGTAGACAATTCTTCGGAACCCAAAAGATTCAAGTACTCCATTGCCATAGTTAGGAGTCCTTGGCTTGCTAAAATTTCAGCATATTTCTCAACTAGCTTATATAATGAAGAGCTAAATCGCTTCAGTCCAGTAGCCAAAGCAAAGACAAATGTCTTCTCCATTAAATCCTTACAAGTAGAAAATATGCGCGTAAGTTGTTCAGTCCAGCTTTTTATTTTTTTTCTGAATCCATCAATACAAGCTTACCTGAAGACGGTCTATGTAGGATTTACCGTTGTGCTCTTCTGTAAGGTTCTTTGACCACATCTCCACTGCTTTATCAATGTTCCCAGCACATATATAGCAGAGTGTTGCTGCAGCTGTATCACCAGCTGCGATGAGTCTAGCAGCAAGAGTGTCACATAACGGGATCCACTCATCTGCCTGAGCGAACTGAATGATAGCAGTGCACAAACCATTGTTAAGACAAAATCACCAGCTGACCAAGATGAATAAAAGGTTTATGTCAAATGCCCACACAAGTACAATCCGTAGAATGAAATTCATTCATTATGCAATTAGCTTCAAGGAGAATAGGTGCCTACTGAGACATAGATGTATTTACACATCTAAATAAATACATTCAACCACACCCTCAAAGAAGTTTCAAATTTCCACAGCTACTATTGCCATGTCACACCAAATCTTTCTATCACTAACACAAGCTTCTAAGGACTGAATTAAGATCGTTTCCTGCATCCCCAATCTTATTTAAGTATCAAGAGTAACCTGACTAAAACTTCAGATATTGATTGACCAGAATTTCAGATTCGGGTCTGAAATAATTACAGAGCTGACAAAACGAATGTTCCAACCATTTATCACTACATGGTTACCTGTATAAATATCTTCATGCTTTTGTTTCATAATAATGTGAATTGACTTAAAAAGAGCTCTTCCTTGAAAGCTTGAATTGTTGAACATATAATGTCATAAATCAAGCAAAAGGGGGACAATTTATTTTAATGATACATGAACAAATTGACTGGTCGATGTATCCATAGACTGAATTACATGTTTCTGAAAGTAAAAGGACCTGGCGTTGTTGAACTTGCCACATGTCAATGTTTACAGAGGAAACAACCATACAGCTTAGTTTGTGAGGGAAAGAGAGACTTACGGTACAGAATAGTGCAAGGGATTCCTTCCAAGACTTTAGGGGCCTTCTTTTTGCTATGCTCATGAGGTCATTGTTTACCATGGCAGAAACAACCTGAGGTATAACAAATATAGATAAAGTCATACAAGCACCAACTGCAAGAAAGGACCACCACATCAGAAAACACGAAGAAACCTCTACAAATATACAAAATGGAATCACCTTTAGGTACGGAGAATGGCTTGACTTGAGGTACTGATCACGTGTGTGCTCCCACAAGGTGGCACCACCGACATGAGCAATGACTAAAGCATCTGCCAGTCTATTTGCAGAAATGCATTGTGCAACTGCTTTCTTGTAGTCCCCAACGACCAAAGCACATTGTACCGCATCATCAAATGAAGGATCATAACTCTCCTCTTGGCCATTCATTTCATGTTGGTATTCTGCAATAGAGTCTCCACTGACAAATTCATCATTAGAAGTTGACAAAGGGGTATCTACCTTGGGACTAGGAAGATTGTTGAAGAAATCTTCCCCACTGTCAGCTGTATATAAGGATGATTCTTTATTTCCAGAAATTCCTTCTTTATTTGTCACACTCTCATCAATAGAGAGACTATTCACTTGCTCAGAGACTTCATTGTTTGTAGATTTGGTTTCTTCAACTGGAAGAGTGAAACCAAGATGGGCAAGAAGCTTTGACCTTGCTATCCCATCCTCAGTGAACATAACCTTCATAAAGCCCCATGTTTCCCTATCCTCATCAGACCTAAGGAGAATACAAATGATTTAGATAAATTGATATAGCTTATATCATATCCCATTAGGGAATAAGGCTGGAAATTGAAGACATACTGAGATTCTTGAAATTTCTTATCACACAGAAGTTTCAGGGATGATCTATCCCCATCCTTGACTGCAGCTTCAAATTCAGAAGATCTACTTGCCAAACCATCTTCTGCAATTAAATTGTGCACATAGACCTGGATAAAGGACTAGTGGTCATACAAATGTAACATTTGCAAGAAAAATCTACAATCAAAGTTCCTTTGAATACCTCTGAAGATTCATCATAGTGAAAAGACACAAGTTTGCCTCCAAAACCAAATGATACTCCAGCACGATTGTTGTACCACTTTGGGGCCCTCAGTGGAGCTGAGAACACATGAAATGTATAAGAATAACCTAAAACCTAAATGGTTGTAGGAAAAGTGTGAAACATAAGTATCATATAATAGGTAATGATACCTGAAATTGATTTTAAATGTCCCATTTGGATATGAACAAGAACAAAGATAAACTGCAAATGTAACTAAAACCCTCAGTCCTCACATCTATTGTACTTGTAATTACAAAATTTCACGTTCTCACTCTCCCTCACTTTTAATTTCCATCCATTATAGACAAACTACCTCCACAACAGGTATTTGCATCTTTTAGAGTCACTTTCTTAGTCCATTTTAAAACTGATTGAGCCAAACACAAACTATATTCGCAACAAGTATTTGCACCTTTCAGAGTTACTTTCTTAGTCCATTATTAAACGCATTGAGCCAAGTGGCTGAAAAAGTCACTGTTGGTGTAAAGCATTATGTAGTTAAAGCCAATGCACTAACTAGTTTATTCTCAATCTCATTCCCCTAACTTCTGGACATGAAACTCCATTGTGCGTTATTGTTGCATAGACAAGCAAAGAATGGACATTCTTTGGTTTGCAACATAAATATATAGCCTCCCGTTTGGACACAACTTTGAAACTTAAGGTACGTCATACCAATTGCTAAAACGTTAGGAGCACAAAAAGTCTTCAATTATTTTTAGAAGCACAAAATAAATGGTAGGAGAAGTTGTATAAATTGTAAAAGCAAGCATGTACAGCTAAATCCTGTCAATGATACTGCATGTAATGCCCGAGCCCACTGCAAAGGCGATCTAGTAGTGATACGAAGGCACAGCGGGCTCCAAGGGTAACTACTTGGTTTCCGTCCTCGCTTGTACAAATATTCTAAGAAGTTGCTAGAAGAGCCCATTGTACGCATGTATAAATTCCTCAAACATACATTTTCACAATGAAAGAAATATGATACCTGAACCAAAGTCACGCTCTCCAAGACCATATCGACCACAACCCTGAATTTATAAATTTTGTCAGAACAGTTCAAGTCTACAGTCGTTGAAGAGTAAACGAGGAAGTGTGAGAATAGATGCCAAAACTGAGTACTAATCAAAACCATTTCATCATCTATGTCTTCTAGAACAAGAACTCAAACAATCAAGTTCATATTCTCATGATGGTGAAAAGATCAGTTACCATCTTAGGAAGACCATAGATTCATAGAATACCTGTAGGTTATTTGAGAGTTGTTTTATAGCCCGATCAAGTTATGATGCACTAAGAAGTAAATATAACAAAGATCAATAAATTGTTCCAGCTGTCATGTAATAGTAAGCCAAGAAACAACTTCAAAAAGAAGAATTCCTGTTTATACAAGTCTACCTTTCTGTCAATTTAGTGCATCATTCAAACAATCAATCTTAGCAGAAAGACAGACAAAGCAGAGTAGTAGATGAGTTTCATTTAATAGATAATTACCTCAATGTTATAAATACCAATTTTCCCTTCAAACGAGGATGCTGATATAAGTCCAGGAATCGTAGAATACCAGTGGACATCAAAATTCCAATTGGTTCCGGCTGGTAATTCAGCCACAATCTACATGAGAAATCACATTGAATTACTATGGCATGTGGCAAGATGTGAGCCCAAAGAACAATGGAACAATGGAAGTAGCAAGAAACATCTAAAAGTTTATATAACAAACTTGAGTGGTAATGTTTACCTCGCCAGACACAGTATCCCAGCAAATAGTACGGTTATCTTTGGCACAGGTAAGCAGATAAGAGCTGTCAAGCGGGCACCATGACATTGCAATCACACCTGATTCATGAGGAAATAATTCTATGAATTAATTCCTGTACAGATGCCATCATTTAGAAGGTATAAGTCAATTAAAAGGGGTCCTCAACAGATTTAGTTACCTTGTAAAAGCTAAAAGAAAAATGAGAAGAAAAAATTCCGTAAAAGCTGTTGAAAGCAAAGTGAAAGAGGGAGAGAGCAAGGGGGAGGGGGATAACAAATAAGTATTTCTACAGTGGGATTTGGTACTTTTACCCCGAGTATGTACCTTTGGTGTGCCCAACAAACTCTTTTACTGGAGACACTATATGTCTCATATCCCACAGCTGAAAATGAATATCATTGAATTATAATGATAAATTTGAGAAAGACCTTGTAACAAGATGCTAAACTATGAACAAATGCATTCTTACCCTGAGAGAAGGTGATCTATCTTCATCTGAAGCGACAATAAGTTGGGTGGCAATGTCAGGGTGCCAATGCAAAACAGAACACCTCCTTCTAATTGAATCAGAGAAACTGTAACATGGGTATATAAGGGTTCACAACATGGAGAAAAGAATCAGTCCAAGTCAATGGTTGAAATATGAAAACTCTGATTGACATTGTCCAAGAAATATGATACCTTAGAACTGACTTTTGCTTCTTCAGATCCCAGACCACTAAATTTACAAATATGCCGATTATTCAATGCAAAATGAAGGATACAAAAGAAAAAACTCAATCTAAACAGAGTCATGCATACCAGTTGTCCCATTATATGAAGTGGAGGCCAGTATGTGTTGAACCTTACTATTCCAGGACAAAAATGAAATTTCACCTTGTTCTGCAGATCCACTACCCTGTGAAACAGTTTTAGTAAGTCTTGAGATCCCTTTGTGGAACCTTGGATGTGACCCCAAAAATGGATCAATACTACACACATTAAATGGGAATCTCAGGGGTAAGAAACAAAAGATTGAGCGATAGTTCCTTAAGACAGTGTACAATAGGTAAAAGTATTCAACGCGACATCAATAATGTGACAAAATTGACTGTCTGCATCATATGCCACATTCAGGAACTCAGTGTCTGCAATGGTTCCCCCCTCTCCTTCCACCAATCATTTCCTTGTTTATACCATTATAGAATTTCCATTTATTATCCAACACACCTAGTGAAATTAAGCCTCCTGCTGCAATTAATTGCTCACGTACTTAATCTATCTGCACTTGACATGTAACATTATCTCCTAGAAGGCAGCAGTATCGATAAAGCAATGCATGGACTTATCCAAAATTTTGAAGCATGTGTTAGGTTCAAAATGCTTAACCATGCAAACTCATTAGGGAAATGAGATGAGATTTCAAAAACATGGACAAAGTTCGTGTCTGGCAATGTTCAGAAAGATGTATAGAAAGATGTTGAAACTGCAATCCTATTGCCTATTGCAATCCTTCCACAATAATAGTCATAACACACCTTGAGTGGTGGGAAGTGACTTGGTTCTGATGGTTTTGATACATCCCATATACAAATATCTCCCTCTTCAGCACCAGAAGCAAGAAGGTTTGGAGTAAGAGAATTGAACTCCAAGCCACGAACCTTGGCAGTACATGAGAAACCAAGCATCAACACACTATAATCATAAAAGACAATATGAAAGTGGAAAAACAGAAAATGAATAGACAATACAAAAACCAAAATAAAAGGAGCATAAACTTACTGCTCCTTTGTGTTTTGATAGATTTCCAGCTAGAGCATTCTCGCTCGTATCAATACCCTTTTTATATTTACTGGAATTAAAAACAAGAGAACAACATAAAAAAGGTCATCATGATATGACAAACTGCATTAACATAGGAAACCAATATTTTGAAAGTTAAATTAAAATTGAAGAGTCATCATTTTAAAGCCATCATCGTTAATAACTCAAGGGAAAAACTCTGTTTTGGAATTAAATACTATAGGCTATAGCCAAAACAATCCTCTCAAATATTAGACAATATAATTGCCAATCGCCATTTTATGTAAAAAATATGTTGAAACTCCAAACCACTTCATTAACTCTAAACTGGAACTCTGTTTCAGTTCAAATTTGACTCACAAAAAGGAGATGGGATAGATGGATTGTTAATTCCAGAAGATTCAAACCAAAAATTTCTGGCAAAAAGGAGAGCATTGTGAGGTATAAAACATAGGGAAAGCTGAAGTTGGAAAAATAACCTCATACTGAAGTACATTGGCACAAATCAAGCATTAAATCAAACTCAAAGCCCACATCATGTGCATCCTAAACCATTTACAAAATGAAAGAAACGCCAGCTATACTAAGAGTTGAGAACAAGGTATCACACCCAAATTGCAAATTTATGGAATATCAGCATTTTGTAAGACGGAATATCTATCACCATGTTTAGGACTTTTGTAATGAAATTCAGGTTGTCATTTACCAATGATAATCCTAAAATATTTATTTCAACTAAGACAAAATCTCCCCCCAGTTAAATCTTTTCACAAATTTTACAAACTTGAGCTGTTACTGGAACTTGACTTTTAACACATTATTTCTTAGTGTTCACCTAAACTTGGTACGAGTTTCCCACCTTCAATAATGAGGCAACGAGACAAATGCTAAAATAAAGTAAAACAATTTTGTTATATGCCTAGGATGGCATTGGTAACACGTGCCAAAAAAAAAATAATAATAATATTCAACCCATACAATACTAGTATATTTTACAAGTCATGATTTTTTTTCTTGAGGAAGTTGTTTGGACAATAAGACTTGCACATAGTATGGAAGACTTCCTACACTAGTAATTGGGTATATAAAATGATCCATTTCTTGCATACAGTGATCAGCATCATAAGTTTTCTGCAGATGTAGATGAATTTCGATAGTGCCAAGCACTGTGTTTATATCCTAGTTCATTTACCAATATCTCTTGTCAAAATATTTTCTTTTCATCAACCAGAAATTTAGTGTTTCTTCCATATTTGAGTGGGTTCGCATTAGAAAGCATGTCTTTAGCGTCTGAAATAAAATCCTTCGGCTGTTCCAAAACGAAACTCCAGAACTCAGACTATTAATTTCTCTTTTCAAAATCATCGTTCTAACTGAAGTAATACAACTCTACAGTCTTTCATAGTTACTACTTCTAAGACCAAATAGCAGACGCCAAAAGAAATAATTACTTCATTTTGAGCTCATATTGAAGCAACAACTTCTGCATTGTGGCAAGGCCAGTCATATATACGTCAATTATATATAAAAAAAAATCAAGAAGCGATACAACTCTATAATCTAAAACTAAATACGAAATCCGATCAAGCGAAAATAATAGACGCCGAGGTGTGCTTACGCACAAAAAAGAAAACAAAGAAGCACATAAGGTCAAATGCAGGCGCACTCAGACATACACGGAAGAAAGGCTTCCGATCACGCGAAAATAATAGCAGAGTTTTACCTGATCAGATTCTTGGGATTCCAAAGCGCAATATTTCCATCAACGAGGCCACCGGCAATGAGGCCAAATGAATATTCCTCGGAATTGGCAGGTCCTTTCCCCCATGAAAGCCGATCGAATTTCTCGGAACTCGGCGCGGAGCCTGCCAAGACCATCTGGCGATCGTCCGACGCAAAATCAAGCTCGAAAATGTCCAGATTGGCGGAGGAACTAAATTGCAGATCCACCGCGCCCGCCATTGTCCCCGCCGCGACGTAGGTGCCATCCGGCGAGAACGCCGTCGACGCCGATCTGCTCGCGGTCTTTATACACCACTCCATGCAGAAACGTATAAATCAATCAATCAATCAATCAATCAATCTACATATATGTACGTGCGCGGGGGCAGGATTTTCATGAAAATGAATCGCAGAAGGCGTATGTATGCCTATCAAGAGAAATAAGTGAGAGCTCTCTCTTTCTAAATTGTTGTTACCGTTTTGTTATGTGGAACTTCGGTTTTTTCATATTGAGAGTGAAGGAGGGGAGTGTAAAGCTCCGAGAAGGTTTTGTCAGTCAACCAATAGGAGCATTCCACGTAGGACGATAAATCGTGTCCAAAAGCTAAATATTGATGTAATGAAACTCTAATTAATACTTATTATAAAAAATTGAAATAATATATATATATATATATATATATATATATATATATAGGAGAGGTTCAAATAAGAACCACTAAATAAAATTAGAACATAGAACCATTTTAAACCATTCGATCATCAAGATCTACGGTGGATGCATCATCTTGGTGGATGGATGCAGGTGCTGGGTTCGAATCCTGAAGGGAGCAAAAAAATTATTTTTTTCGGATGCATTAAATTTAATAGCGGATGCATTAATTTGTACAGCAGATGCAATAATTTTATTGGTTCTTATGTTCTCACGATAATTGTGGTTCTCACTATAACCGCACCCTATATATATATATATATATATATATATATATATATAGGGTGCGGTTATAGTGAGAACCACAATTATCGTGAGAACATAAGAACCAATAAAATTATTGCATCTGCTGTACAAATTAATGCATCCGCTATTAAATTTAATGCATCCGAAAATAATAAATTTTTTGCTCCCTTCAGGATTCGAACCCAGGATCTGCATTCATCCACCAAGATGATGCATCCACCGTAGATCTTGATGATCGAATGGCTTAAAATGGTTCTCCGTTCTTATTTTATTAGTGGTTCTTATTTGAACCTCTCCCTATATATATATATATATATATACCATAACTTTACATATGAGAATATGCACTTGTATAGTCATATTGGGCATTGAAACTCAATATTTAGCATTCCATCTTAAAAACATAATTTTAGCCATTTTTTTTCAATTTTGAACTGTATTGTCCTTTATTTGGGCAGATCAGATCAAATTGGACGCGCGGATTGGACACGAATTCGGGTGGTACTTTTGGCACTAATGTTATACTACTAATTTGTATCAAAAGTACCAAATTATTTAGAACAATAAAATACCAAGCATTTATTATTTTACACCTCCATTCATTTATTAACTAACATTTCCTTATTATATAGAACCAAGAAGGACTGTGCAGATTGTTGGATATTCAAAGGCCTGCGCAGACTTAGCTGGCGCCAAGGAGTTCCTTCCTGCACAGACTTAGTCGACATTGAAGAGTTGTTCCTGCACAGACTCAGTTGGCATCGAAGAGTCCTTCCTGCGCGGATTCAGCAGATATCAAGAAGGTTCCTCCCGCGCAGACTTCATTCAGGGAAAGGTTGCGCAGATTAATTGAACTCTGCTGGTAGTTGGAAAAACTGCAAATCCGTTAGTGAAAGGACGAATCGCAAGAGATAACGACGACCACCAACTTTTCTGCATGAGGAGTACGTGAAATATCAAAAAGACCACTGTACCCTTCTTCTTTGTAAGCTCTATAAATACCTGTGTAGTTCATTGTAAAGAAGGGGATTTTTGGTGAAAGAAAAAGTATAAGTATTCTTCGTGTTCTTCAAGGTTCATTACTTCCTGAATCGTCTTGGTGCTCCTGAGTTTTGACTATTCAGGTTCTTACTTCTCTATTAATATGTTATCAAGATATGGTAGAGGTTTTTGTTTCACCACTTTACATATGAGAATATGCACTTATATAGTCATATTGGGGATTGAAACTCAATATTTAGCATTCCATCTTAAAAACATAAATTTTAGCCATTTGTTCCAATTTTGAACTGTATTGTCCTTTATTTGGGCAGATCAGATCAAATTGGACGTGCGGATTGGGCACGAGTTCGGGTGGTACTTTTGGCACTAATGTTATAGTTTGTGTCAAAAGTACCAAATTATTTAGAACTATAAAATACCAAGCAATTTGGTACTTTTGGCACTAATATTGTCGTTGTGCCAAAAGTACCAAATTACTTGGGTTTTTTTTTCGTTTGTATTTTTGACACTAATATTCTCATTTGTTCTAAGTAATTTAGTACGTTTGACACAAATTATAATATTATTAACAAAAATATCAAATTACTTAGTACTTTTTTATTTTATTTTTCTATTCGTACTTTTGGCACAAATTATAATATTAGTGACAAAAGTTTCGCACACCCAATCCGATCTGGTCCGCCCAAATTAAGGGCAATACAATAAAAAATTGATAAAAATGGTCGAATTTTTTGTTTTTAAGATGGAAGGGCCAAATATTGAATTTCATTGCTCAATATAGTTATCTCAAAAGTTCGGCTCTATATTTATTCTAATAATTAATGTTTAATTCAAAAAATGGAAAATAATTAATTAAAAAAAGTTATAAATCTTAACTAAATTAGCGAACTCTAATTAGTTACTCCCTCTGTCTACGAAAAGATGTCCTAAGGGACGGTGACACGTGTAATGCTATTTATTTAGTGAGTGGACAAAAGGGCACACAAATTAAGAAAAATATAAAAGTTAATTAAGTTAGTGAGTGAAGAAAGTGTGGCCCAGAAGTTGAAGACTTGAGAAAATGACTCATAAATTATTACTCCATTTGTCCCATAACAAGTGTTCTAGTTTGTTTTGGCATGAGAATTTAGGTAGGTATGATTAATGAGTAAAAAAATAAAAAGGTGTGGAGCTCATGTTTATTTTGTGAGATAGATAGAATTAAAGTGGTGATGATTAAAAGGTAAAAAAGTAACAAGTGGTGAAGCCCACTTTTTAATTTTTAGAAAGATGACACTTGTGGTTTCTTCCATCTTACATCTAGGTGCCTTTGATCGACACGTGTCCCACTTTTTATTTAAGCTTTTGTTTTATTAATTGCTTTGTTTAACTCAACCCAGGTTTCAAAAACGGGTCCCACATGCCAGCCGGGCATGTGATTAGGATTGTTGGGCCCCAGAACTGTGAAGTGGCAACTGATTTGGATATATATATATTTTTTAAAATTTATTTTATTTTGGCAGGTCCCACATCTGTTAAAGCTTCCCTTGGAAGCTTCCGGCTGAAACAATACAAAGATACTCAATTTGAATTTCATTTTCTATTTTTACTTTTATCTTTGGGCTGCCTCATTTTTTACCGCTCGACTTCTTCGCGCGTCTTCCCGATTTCCCTCTCCCGGCGCTTTCCGTCCGGCGTGTGGTCGGCTGGATTACCATTTCCGTCTGTTCCCTTTCCATTTGGAGATTTACATTTCCGGCCAGATTTACATTTGTGTCTCTTCCCTTTCCATTTCGCTTGGATTACTATAAAACTTCCGCCGTTTGATCTTCCCCTTCCATTTGGCGGTGCCGTTGTTCGTTTCCCATTTGAGGTATGTTTGTTCGTTCATTTCGCTTGGATAACCATAAAATTGTTGCATGTCCTTTTTTATAAGGCCACATTTTTGGTGTTAGGTTTTGACAATCGTTGAAGAGAAGCTTAAACAAAGAAAGATGAGTAAGAAAAATGAAGCTACAAAGGCAAATGAGGAGCTAGGTTTGGTTTATTAGTTTTGCTTCTTTTTTTTTTTGTTTCTGCCGAAATCCTCATGATATTTATATATTTTGGCTGCTTTGAGATTTAGGGTTTTTGCTATGAAATTGTGAAAGTGATGGTTTCATGCATAACTTTAGTTAGAAAAAGAATGTCTCTTTCTTAGGTATTGGTCTTAATGTAGAAAATGACCAAAGTATTTTAGATTGTCCTATTGTGTCGCTTTCTTATTAAAGCAACAATATAAGAGACATTATGTATTTGGGTAATATATAATATAGTGAAGTGGGCAAATATGTATAAATAAGTCACTAATTGATGTGGTCCATGAAGCATTTAGAAGTGATTTTTTTTACTACCGAGGTATGTGGCGTTTATGCCGAAGTGAGTACATATAGTAATGTACATGTCTGTATTGTTTATGTTATATTTGTCCCAAATTTAAAAGTTGCATAATAGGTACAATCTTTAGTAGTTTCATCATATATGAATTAATATCCATGGATGTATTCTGGATATTTTAGATTTTTGTGTGTAGTTTTGAAGTAGAATCTATTTTATTGAATATGATTGAAGTAATATATATGATTCTAAGTTTGTGATCGTTTTAAATATTATCTAATTTTCTTGACTTTTGTTTTATAAGTAAACTGAAATTTAAATAAAGCTTAAATTGTATTAGCCTAAACTTTTTGGTATACTTTGTGTAGGTGCCCAAATTTCCCAACGCAACCAAGCCACGACTTATTTACGTAGAATTCGACAGTTGTTAGATACCCAAAATCTAGAGAGATTTAAGCGGTGTTGCTTTGGTTGCTTTTAGATCTAGACGATATGCAATTCCATGGAAAATTGTTGTATGTGATGTATTCTTCCCTCAATGTTGAGTCATTTAGTAGGAGAAGAATGTCTTTTAGATTATGTGGGCAAGATATAGAATTGGGGCCTATGGAATTTTGTGTTTTGACAGGGTTATCTTTCAAGGGTTGGGAGGAACCCCCACAAAGCTCTCTTTTTTCTCAAGTACATTTCAACATAAAAAAGAGACTTTTTTTAAACAAATTTATGACACTTTTCAAAAACATTGCAAGAAAACCAAAGGGGCCGATGAGGATTCCCTAAAATTAGCATTGCTAGTAGTGGTTTTTGGTATTTTATTGATTAGACACAATTTGACTAAGAGGGTAGAGGATAGGCTTATCCACTTGGTGGATAATTTGCAGAAGTTTAACAGTTTTCCATGGGGGTTGGTTGCCTATGAGTGCCTTCTTATAGTTCGCCACAATGCGAAAGCCCGACTTGATCATCATATGAAAAAGGGAGAGCGTCCAACTTGTGATGCTGAAGGGTTTTGGTACATATTGCAAGTGCTTGCTTATGAGGTGCATCCTAAGTTTGCGAAATTTGGTTGTGAGTTAGCTGATGACATGCGTGACCGAAGCCCTCGCATGACATGGTGGATCCCCTCCGAAAAAATCTTCAAACTTAGTGAAATTGAACCCTTCTTCAGATCGAGTACTTCGTCGGATTTGGTATGTGACTAATATACTGTATTGAATTTTTATTATTTGATGTGTTGTTGTGCCTCATTATTTACTCTTTCTAATTTAATGGTAGGAACCGATGAATTTTACCACAACTGAGATGTTGCTGTTACAAGAGCAAGGCCTTCACCCGAGTTACACGTGCAGTTTGGGAAGCAAGGAAATTTTACAATACGTGAAAAAGAAAACCCAATTCTTTGTGAAGAAAAAGAACCATTTGGACAAGTCTCCTGGACAAACCAGCGGAAAAAGGTGTGGGGCTTGTCCTTGGTAAAAGGAAAAGCCGAGCTTCAACTCGTGTGATAGAGAGGTCTGACGATGACGATGATTTTGAACTATTGATCCAGTCGGTGGATGTTGAAACCACTTCAAATCGTGGTAGTAAACAAAAGGTACGGCGAAAAACTACTCCACAATCTGAAGGACAACAAGTAGGTGAAGCTCCGAGCAAGCCACAGCCGAGAAACAACATTGAACCATTCGACTTTTCTTCCTTACCCACAAAGAACCAAATGGATGAGGTAATAATGATACATCAATAGAGTCAGTTTGATATGAAGTGGATAGCTATTAATATACTGCATTTTCTGTTTGGTATTTCCTTTTTTAGCTTATAGAAATTGGCCGAGCACTCCTGGCCGCGACCCGCACATCGCAGGATGGCAAAGTGAAAAAGGATTCCTCGCCACACGAAAGGACTGTTGGAGTACAAACCGAACAGTCAAAGAGCCATAGAATTGACAGATCAAATGATTTGCCACAAGCTGAGAAGGGTGTTATTGGCCCGCAAAATGTGAACTCATTTGACCGGGGAGAAGACCTTGTCCTTGAAGATCCGACAGCCACAAGAGGTGCAACTATTACAAGTTTTACTGCATCAACCTCAGTGGTGCCGGGCCAAGGAAATAGACAGGTAGAAGTACCTGTCTCATCTGAAGGTACTGAAAAAAAAAAGAAGTTTTCGATGTGATGGAGATGATTGATTTAGAGGTGGTGGGTCAAGGTTCCGCAGCTTCATGTCAAAGGAAATCTAGTAGGCTTAAGATGGCACTGACACTGGTCTTTGGTTCAAACGAGGGTTCATACCCGCTGAGGCTTGCATCCCATGAATGGATAGCTAAGTTTAGGCATTGGTATGAAGGAAGTGTTGAAAATTTAAAGTACGTGATAAATTTAGTGCTTTTAATTTAAAAATATTTATCTTCAGAGTTCAATATGTTCGTATGTACACTTATTTCTTTGAAAATATTTAAATGTGTGTTACTATAGGTCTGAGCCATTAAAGGGTTTGTCATTTGTTGGATTAAGGCATGCTTTTTGGTTCCTGGAGCTATGGAAAAACAATGATTGGCTAACATCGGAGGTAAATATTGGTTTCCTTCAAACATGAGGACTTTAATTTGAAATTGGGTTACTGCTTATTTTGATGAGGTTTTTAAGTAGCTAAGGTTTATCTTTGGGAAATGTTGGCTACCTTTGAAATGAAATTTGATACTAACGTTGTGATGATATATTATTATGGATGATTTGCAAATTAACATTATATTGAATTTATATTGTATTCCAGCACATTGATGTAGTAGTTAATCTGCATATTGCGCGTTTCCTGCAAGCTCCACAAGATTTTGTAAGGAATTGGACAGTAGTAGAAACAATCGGATGGGTGAGATTTTCTCTCTACGTGGACAGATTCATTTTCTTTTCTTTTTTTACTTGTTTGCATAATTATTTGGTTATTGGTCTGTCATTGATCATGATTGAGTTCTTATTTTTTGTCTTAATTTTTTTTTGGGCTCAATTAGAATGGCCTTTCTGCAATGGTCCATGGTGCAATTAGAACCCAAGTTGAACCATATGTGCAAGGAATTGCTCCCTATCAGCTTGGTTTACCTTTGTGGAAGGCTGAGAAAATTTTCGGCCTTGGGCAAGTGAACCGAAATCATTGGGTCTGTTACCAGGTGGTCCTCGACGAACAAAAAGTGGTGGTCTACGATTCACTGTCCCTACAAAGAAACCCTGAAGAGGTTAAGGCTGCTTTCGTCCCCATTGCACAGAACATTGGTTGGATTTGTGGCCAATGTGAGGTGTGGCAGAAATGAGGACGTAAACGAAGACCGAAAGCTACATGGGCCATGGTTATTGCTCCTGGGATGCCACAACAAGGGAAGACCACGAATTGCGGTATTTTAGCACTTAAGTTCTTCGAATGTTTGGTAACAAACACACCCATCATTAACTGTATTTCAGGACGCAATGCCCAAGAGTACCGCAATTCCTATTGTGCTCAACTGTTCAAGTTTGCAATGGAAAATTAGGACTCTGAAATACTCATTTTGGTATTTTGTGTGTAAATATTTGTGTTACACTGTTGAATTGCGGTTTAGTTGATGGAAGGTGTTAGATATTTGGCTGGTGATTTTTTTTTTGTATCAAGTTACTCCCTCCAGCATTTAAATATTAGTCTTTTTTATCCTTTTGCACAATTTATATTAAATTGGTGCCCTATATTAACCTTGTTTGATGATAAGTTTTACAATAAATGTTTCATTGAAAAATATTATGAATAGTAACTACGAATATGAAGAAAATGATAAATGGAGCGAACCTTATCAAAAATGGAAAAAAGAAAAACGAAAGGCAATTAATGATGCTAAATAAAAAAGGTCAATATTGGTACATAAAATTAAAACGCCATAAAAAGGTTAATATTGGTACACTAGAACGACTTATATTTAGAACAAGAGGGAGTACTAAACATTCAATTCAACGAAGATAAACATACATACTTTCTAAAATTTCTTAAGAAACAAATAAATAACCACAACGTACATTTAAAGTGTACACTTCGCCACAAATAAAACTTCACTCGTCAACAAAGAAGATTCCGCGAAGTAAGAAAAACATTGGTTCCCCGTGTTCCTTGTATCCGCAAATTATAGGTTCAACCTACAACCCAAAAACTTTAAAAGTTTTGTTAAACGATAAAATAACTTGATTATCTGTATCGATCATACCTCAAGATAGGACGCAAAAACCTCGTCGCTGATTGTCATGATGTTATGCAATGGATCCCAATGCACTTCAGGGTCTTGGATGAGTCGAGTAAAAAACAAAAATCTAGTTCGTAATGCGGTGATTTTCCGGATGTAGAAAGAGTATGGCCGTCCTCCACTAAATTCTATACGAATGCCGTTGATAACATCACGAGCGATTTCGACTGACAGAGTACGAGCGTTGTCATCCCACGCTCCACTATCTACATATGGAAGGAGAGCCGAAAGGAACTTATACTCTCCATAGCAGGAGACCAATACACCTCATACCATATTTCTTGTTGATGATGATCTATAGTATCAAGGATATTCATTGAAATATGCAAACTTATGTTTGTGAAACAATAGCCTTCAGTAAGAGGTTGTTATATACCATAATAAAGCAATATTTTAGTTGTTCTCCACCTTATGCATTAACATGTGTTACATCACGGGTGAACCAAAAAAATGCTTCCACATGGGTCACGGGCTAGCATCATCATGATAAGCATCTTTCCGTATTTTTTTGTCTGTTTTGCTTGTTTTAGCATAACACCAAATTCGCTAACATCTTCAGCCTTCCACTAATCATTATGCTTGTTTATTATTACTCCATCATTTTCACCTTTTTAAAGTGCTATCTTTCATTCTACCATTCTAATATTTGTCTTGCAAAATGAATCTTCTAAACACTATAGACACTCAACAGAGAGAAATGTGGTTTGAAAATCGATGGAGCTCGATTATGGAGTACAAGTTCTTTTCGGCTCTTCTGCCATATGTTGATTTCGGTGCATGGGATGGCAACCCGACAACTTTTAGCTATGAATTCGCCCGCGATATTGTCGATGACATCAATAGCGAGTTCAATATTTTACTCCCATATGATTTTTACTTACTCAAAGTTGAAAAATTGAGAGGCCGATTTCATCGCTTTTGTCGTCTCATTCATGATCGTAGAGTCAAATGGGATGCCTTGTATAATATTTTGAGTTATTCCCCGGGAACATTCATGGAATACACACATGTATATTTTCATACATTTCTTACTTCAGCTTCTATTTTAATAAGAATTTATATAAAATATGCATTCTAGGCGGATCCGGAGATGCGTGCATATAGGGATCACAGTGAACCAATGTTTTTCCTCCTACGTGGGATTTTCTTTGAGCAAGGATGAGCACGAGGTTTTCAACAAAAAATGAAAGACCACCAACCAATCAGTTTCTGTTTTATTGTATGTTAGTTTTATTAAGTTAGTTTTAGTATTACTGATGAATGTTGTAGTAGTTTTGGTGGGACGGAATTATGTCTAGTTTTATTGTATGCTTGTTGTTTAGTTAAATTCGATAAAATTAGCATTGCCTAAAATAAGAAGCGGTTACATATTTATTGATGCCTTGAAATTGAAGCCTATTCACTATAATCTTCATCATCTTCGTCTGAATCCTCAAATGGACTTGGGACCTCAATTAGGCGCTTAATAATTTCCCAATCTTTTTCTCCTTCTTCCATGTAACATAGTAAATATGGCTTATCCTATGAAAGTTACCTCCAATATTATTAGTCGTACAAGAATAATTTAATGAACAAATATAAAATAATTAACTTACGGTTTCAATTGCTGCCCACGTTGCATCTGTAGCAATTATACGCTTAGTAACTTCGCAAAAGTCTGTTCTTGCATCCTTCAATAAAGACTTGAATCGGCAATATCGCTTACACAACACCATAACCTTATCATGATATAGTTGGTTTGGAATTGGTAACATGAAAGGATATGCACTGAAAGTGCGGCATATATTATCGATCACTGGAATGTTCCTACAAAATCACCAGCCTCCCAAATACCGACCTCTTTTGCACGATCGAATGCGACTAAAACAAGATGCTCAATTGCTCGAGATCATGGTGGGTAATAATAAACAATGTCTTGAGAAATTGGTGTAGGCATTTTGAATAACTATGCTTGTTTATTTTGAGAAATGGATTGTAAATGTTGTAATTTAAAGGCCGAATATATAGGATCCAAAATGACTAAATTCTCGAATGCAATGATATCCAAAATATCCTCACTTATTAAATTAAGCTTTTATAAAAAAGAAAAGAAAAGAAAACAAAACACACCAAACCAGCTACCCACCATCTCCAGAGCCGAAAGATTTGGAATGGCAAAACCAGCTGACCACCATCTCCTTGCAAGGATCTCAACTCCCAGACCGGAGCTGATCTGCTCTGGTCGCGCAGCTCTGGCTCTGCTCTAACTCAGAACTACTATGCTCTAATCTCAGCTCTGGCTCTGCACCTCCGGTTTGATCTCTGCTCCATCTACACACTTCAACTCCAATATATCCGCATTCGAAATACACATTTATATTTTAACCCAAAATCTAGTGAAGTACATTGATATTGTAATTTAAACCAAATACCATACGAAAGAAGAAAGAGAACTCGAATAAATATTGCAATAAGTAAATATTACAAAATTAAAGACACCCTAATATATTAGCCGAATAAATAGTTTTCATTCGTCGTTTGCGCTCGACTCGCTTGTAGTAGTATCAGGCTCTTCATACAATTCCTTCAAGATTGCCCAATTTTTCTCTCCCTCTGGATTGTAACACATCAAATCGGGATACCGCTATAAACTAAATGTTACAATTCATCAAAAAAATATAACATTGCAAACGTGTTTCTTATTTCATATAATTATACTTACACGACGAATGAGGTCCCACGTTTCTTGAGAAGCATAAACAGTGTTGGAGTCTTCATCGTACCAAACAGTAAAATGCTCAAGCAACATCTTAAATTGCAAATGCCTTACCTTCCATTCGACATACTTTAAATGATATTGATGTTGCGTGATGTAGTTGAGGAAAAAAGGGCGGCCCGATAACTCCTCACGCACTTCATCAAGACAAATTTTGTTCCAATAATCATTTTGCAGGAACCATCTATCCTCGTTGTAGGCTTTTTTCATTTGTAGCAATACTATTTTTTCAACAACTCTAGTCCAAGGCTCTCTATAATATAATTAGGGCTGGTAATCGGTTCGGTTCGGTTATAACCGAACCGGTTTACCGGTTAACCGGAACCGGTTAACAAGCAAAATGGTAACCGAAAACCGAACTGGTTTTCTATTCGGTTAACCGATTAACCGGTCCGATTAACCGGATCGATTAATTGGTTAACCGATTAACCGGTCAATCTCAACAAATTGATTTCTGCAGCTAGGGTTTTCAAAAGATAGCAGCAGCAGACACCTTCTTTCCCGTCAGCCTGCCCGCTGCCTTTCCCGTCAGTCACCGGGGCGGCCAGCGCGGTCCGCGGTGGCTGCCAATATAGGGAGATGAGAGAGAGAGAGAGAGAGAGACAGAGACAGAGAGAGGTTGAGAGGCAGAGAGAGATCGATAGGGAAAAAGAGAGATGGGAGGGGGGCTTACCTGAGGTGGCTGAGGCAGGGAGGACGACAGGGAGACGTTCAGGCGGCGGCAGTAGCATCGGCGGTGGCAGAGTTCATCGGAGAAGGGGAACTGAAGGCGGAAATTTAGAGAACCCTAGGTAGCTTTAATTTGAGGAATTGGGGAAAGAGAGAAGATATAAAGGAGGGGGAAGGAGAGGTGCGACCTCGCCGCGCCGGAGGCGGCGAGAACCGGCGATGTCCGCCGGGGAAGGAAACGGCCCAAAGAGAAGCCCAATACCCCATTCCCTTTCTTCAACCTCGCTGATACACTGATACACACACCCTCAAACGGATCTCTCTCTCTCTCACCAAAATCTGCCCCTTCTCCCTCAGAAATCCACCGCTGCGGAAACTCGCCGGAGCAACGGCGGTAAGCCTCTTCAGAGCGGAGAGAGAGACAGTAGAAGGAAGAAGCCGCCACATTGTGATTTGTGTTTCTTAAACTTCAATCGTATGAAATATTAGTATAATTGTATCTGTTGTTATTTTTAAAAATTTAATATAATAAAATATAAATTAATATAATAAATAAATTAATTAATTTAATAATAAACCGATTAATTGGCTTAACCGGTTAACTGACCGGTTAAACCGATTAACCGGTTAACGGAAGAACCTATAACCGAAAGCCGAACCGAACCGATAAAAACCGGTTATCGGTTAACTGATAACCGGTTTTTTCGGTTCGGTTACGGTTATAACCGGATAACCAGAACCGATATACCAGCCCTAAATATAATATGTCTTGAGTGTTGGGAGGCATTTTTAAGTAGAGAAACAAGGATTTTAGTAAGGCAAGAACACAAAGAAAAGAGTTACGAGGTTCACTATATTTCTACTCAACTAAATAAAACATTTCTGCATAAACTATAATGGAATAATGAATTTCAAAAAGGAGATTCCAAAAGGTACAAAAGCACATGGAAGAAAGTAATGATACAAATTCATAACATCTTCAAATGCATCATTTGGATAATTTGCTTAATAATTTGTAAATAGCAAAGACAATCATCATTCGTGCCCTTCCCCGTGACTCGCTTGTAGACATTGCTGGATCATATAAGTATTAATATAAATCGAATGATAAATAGTATTGTGAATAGCTATCAACTAAGTAGCAGGTTATAATAGGAAAAAAAAAAGTCACATGAAAGAATCTATGAAATAATTACCCAAAAGAATTTTGTTAGTTTGCAATCATGTTCAAATGGACCTTTTTGCTCAACATCTGCCATTCTGCAAAAAATGAAAACTTATTCAACCTATAATCACATGGCATCATCTCTTAAATAATGATTTGTTAAATTTCAAGTTAAAGCTTCTCTGCATGCACCTATGAATAGGTCTTAAGGAAAAAACAAAAGTAGACTATATGTTAGCATTCATATCTACGAAGTTGGTTTGTAAAGAATCATACCTGATGCATCAAAATAATAGGTCTTACTAAACCAAAAAAATAAGAACACTTCCACTTATTGAGTTGAGAAAAAGCAAGGCTCAAATTGATCCATTCCCTACATACACAACATGGTTATTATTAAATAAATAAATAAACTAACTAAATAATAATCGAATCAATTTACAAAAAATCAATCCTTGCATTATATATACAAAAATAGGAAAAAATAACATCTTAACTATAAATTACCCCATTACTGGATGTGGTTGCTTAAGAGTCTAGTTCTCTGCCTACAGAAAAATGACAACTTTGTAATTAGAACCAATAATGTTTATGCTTAATACTAAATTTTCTCCTAAATCAAACAAATAAAAATACCTAAAGCAGTCCTTGTTTTTCTTCCTTTTTTTTCGACCTCTCCCAATGTCGGCTAAGACGAGTGTTGGTAAACCTTCGCTTCACATGAATCACTAGATCATGGAAGGGTGTACGCAGTAACGGATTTGGATTATGAATCGGGGCGTCATCATGGGATTTATCCACCTGCCTAACAGCCCGTAACCGCAATTGAATTTCTTTTTGTAGCTCATCGAATTTGTGGACAATTATTTGACGAGAAGTTTCATCCAATTTATCATCGTTCAAGAGCTCGTACATCCCGCGCATGATGTGGCTGTTCATGGCTGAATTAGGCAACGAAATATGACAATGAGTGTGACCAGCATTCCCTGCTCTGATAGCTAGTCCAATGCGTGTTTTAGCATCCTTTGAGAACCTCCGCAACAAATATTTCTTCGGTATACTTTGCACATTCATATGATAATATATTCGAAAAATATGGCAACACAAGATGCCACTAGTTTTCCACAATCGGCAGCTACATGAGGCTTCATGAGAAGTTCGATGGAATATAACACATCTAGTACACAATGGATTTGTTGTCGTTTTGACAACAAAGCTCAACTGTTGCACGTCGTCCGCCGTCAGATTTCCAATTATGCTCACATTCAAGGAATGATTTGCCTCGAACTCATAAGACACAAACACAGCTCGCGTGAAATGTTTGGCGGCAGCCATCACCAACGGGTTATGCTCAACAAATTGACCAGGGGTCCCGATACATAAAGCATCGTCAGCTCTTTCTTTCACCCGCCAATCCTTTTGAATTTGTTCATATTTTTGAACAAAATTAAATAACGAACCACTGCTGGCACACAAATCCTTCAAAACCTTATTCGTTACTTCGCTACGCGAAGTAGCATGCAGTCCAGCAGAAAAGCGAGAATTGGTAAAAACTGAAGCCCATCTCTTGCGCAATTTGTACATACTTCCAAACCACCTATGCTCAGCCAACCCATAATCTTCAATCATTTTCTTCCACAAGCTTTCGAATTCTTCTTCACTCTCGCACCAATTCATACAATGATGCCATGCTCTTTTGAAGTCATTGTTACCATTCAAGGAACCAAAGTGAGAATGGGCATTTTGATTGATATGCCATTGGCATAGGCGATGGCTCGCAGCTTTGAATTGAGCATCAATACCATTCATTAAAGCTTGACATTGATCGGAGAATACAACTTCTGGTTCCTTTGCATTCATTGACTCTAAAAAGGTCGAAAACAACCATTCAAATGTCTCCGTCGTCTCATCTGAAAGGAAAGCCAGTCCGAACATACAATTTTTTAAATGAT
Source organism: Salvia miltiorrhiza (assembly GCF_028751815.1). Lineage (NCBI taxonomy): Eukaryota > Viridiplantae > Streptophyta > Magnoliopsida > Lamiales > Lamiaceae > Salvia > Salvia miltiorrhiza. The sequence continues at coordinate 19,829,256 of NC_080387.1, forward strand.
GATTAATACCTACAAAAGGAGCAGAGAGCGCAGATGAATGATCATGCTAATAATAAAATAAGTTTCAAAAGACTTAGGTAATGTTATTACAGGTCAACTGGAGTCCAACCATTAACGAAGCTCCAACCATTAACCACGAACACTGGAGTCCGAATTTATGTGTATACAAGCCATATCATGTTGTTAGGTCCGAAGGTTCTCGAATAGGTGTATGGGGGGAATACACCTTATGGGCTATTTTTACAATTTCCTCTAAAAACAGAGGGATCTCAAGAATGAGATCAAAACGAAACTTTACACGCAAACTATAACGCCTGTTGACTGAAAACAGTTTTGACCAAACAGGGTTGACGACTGATACTGAAAACTCTTATGTAAGGAGTTATCAGTTAAGTCACTGGAACTTAACTGATGCACGTAAGGGCTTCAGTCGAGTTTGCTAAAACAGAGATGATATAAGTCTTCCTGACTATCAGATGATAGATCAGTCAGACTGATATCACACGCAGCGGAAATAAACTTGTTTCGTAATAGCCTCGGTTGAGTACGTTGTTAGTCTTAGGTTTCTCTTTGCAGTTATTCAGTATTCAGTTTATCAACAGTAAGAACACAGATAAGAATGTAAAGACTGAAAGCTGTAAATAACACAGAGAGTTTTACGTGATTCGAAAAACACTTTCCTACATCCACGGTCGGTTGATCAGACCAACAATCCACTCCGCAAGTTCTTAACTGGTGCACTGCAAACCGAACCGTGTGCTTGCTGGGTGCACACAACCGTTTCACTGAAGAGACCTTACTTCAGTACCCACGCTTCACTCGCGTCGGATTTCTCACTCCTAGCACGACCTTGCACTAGGATCTCACGGAGTCAGAGTACCTTCCTGAACTCCTTTTCACTCAAACACTCGGTTTCTTTCTCACGAAAGGAGGTTTGAAAAACTTGCCAACTAGTTTTCAAAGAACAAGTTCTTTGGAGCAAGTTTTGACCTGGGCTTCTGGGTAAACAGATATATGCCTAAGGTCTAAGAGAATCTGTGTAATCAGTAGTGACTGATTTTGGCTTTGAAATTCTCTTCTTCGATTCAAGCTTTGGGAAGATTAAGCTTTGGGCTGAGTAGCAATTTCGGCAGAGCTTCAGCTAAGGTCATTGAATCGGTGAAGATTGAAGTTGATCCTCGAGCGCTATTTATTGGAGAGATCTTGAATAGATCCGTTGGCGGAGAACGTCTTCAAGATTTCTTCCGTTGGAGAGCAATTCGAATTTGGGCTGAGGCTTCAATCTTCGAGGTTCCGTGTTTGGTGGAAACGGCTCTCTTGAAAGACAGGAGATGTGACGTCTCTGATAAAGTAGCCACCAAATAGGAATGACCTCTGCAGAGAAGGATGATCCTGAGATCTCTGCATTTAATGCGGCTGTACTGTATAAGTACGTGGCTTCCTTTGAACGTTGGAAGTTCAGTCCGATGAAGAATGTTTAACTGATACTTGACTTTAGTATCAGTCTGCCGAGTCCTCGAAGCACGCATTAAGTAATCAGTTCTGAATTGATTCTTCAACTGATACTTCAGTTGGTATCTTCAGTCTCCAGTCTTTCAGTCCTTCAGTCCTTCAGTCTTTAGTCTTCAGAACTGCTAACTAAACTAGAAACGAACTCTAACACTTGAGTTCAAAACAGTTCTAGTCTATTACAAATTAAACCTAAGGATTTTGGTATCATCAAAATAAAACCAAATATTTCATGGGGTTCCCAACACATGTATTTAAATAAATTAAGCAATTATAACCACTAGACACTACAAAAAAATTAGGGCTGGGAATTTCGGGTTCGGGTAATCGGGTACCCGATACCCGACCCGAAAAAATCGGGTATCGGGTACCCTATACCCGAAAAATTAGGGGTCGGGTTCGGGATCGGGTATTTAGGGTCTAAAAAAATCGGGTATCGGGTATACCCGAAATACCCGAATATTTAATTAAGTGTATTTTAAATTCCCTATTTCCCTAATTCCCTTCGCCAGTTCAGGCATATTCGCCCAAATTCCACCAAATTCCCTATTTCCCTTCCTTTCCCAAATTCGCCCAAATTCCCTATTCGCCAATTTCCAGAGTCTCCGTCTCCGCCTCCCGCCCTGCTGTTCCAGAGAATCTCCGGTCTCCCACCCAGCGCCCCTCGCCCGCCCGCCGTTCCCGTCTCCTCGACGTCGCGACCCTCGCCAGTCGCCCCCAGATCCGAGACCCTTGCTCAGTCGCCCAGCCGTTTCTGATACCCTCGACCCTCGCCAGTCGTTCCCGTCGTTCCGCCACCGCCTACGACTTCGCCCCGCAGCAGCCGGCCGCACCGCCTCCGAGCTCCAACAGGCGCTGCTGCTTCTTCTTCTTCCTCTTTTTTTTTTTAAATAAACAGATATGCTTTTTTTTGTCTTGGTTTGAGAATTGAGCAAAAAAAATGAAATTCTGTACAGATTTGAAAGTTGCTACAAATCGACGGTGGGGGTTGAATTTTGGTGGAATTTCGTTGTGAGTTTTGGTGGAATTTTGGGTTGAATTTTGGTGGAATTTTGGGTTGAATTTTGGTGGAATTTCGTTGTGAGTTTTGGTGGAATTTTGGGTTGAATTTTGGTGGAATTTTGATGGAAACTGGAAACTGGAAACGGGAAACTGAGTTAACTCGGGTAATTTAGGGTACCCGAATACCCGACTCGGGTACCCGAGTCGGGTATTAGGGTACCCGATTTCAATTTCGGGGTCGGGGTCGGGTATAGGGTTTAGGGGATTTTCGGGTTCGGGTACCCGATTTTTTCGGGTAGGGTACCCGAACCCGACCCGATTCCCAGCCCTAAAAAAAATTGGATATTACTGACGGCGATTTGCCGTCGGTATTGACGGCACGACGGCCGGTAATGTAGTTACCGGCGGCGTTACGGGCGGCAAATCGCCGTCGGTGATTTGCTCGTCGGTAACGCCATTACCGACGGTGATCGGCCGCCGCCGACAATTAACGGCGACGCCACCGCCGGCATTTCCGCTGTTGAACGGCGGAGAGTTGCCGAAAAATTACCGACGGCAAATGTCGTCGCTAATTTGTGGCGGCGCCACCACCGTCGGTAATTTCCACCGGACGGTGGTGACGCACTCGTCGGAAAAATGCCGCCGGTAATATTTTTTAATTTATTTTATTTTATTGTATATCCACTATTTATTTTCATATTTATACAGTATTGCATAATTTAGACGAACTTCTCAGTCGGTCACCCATCTTAGTTGTGCTATAAGTCAAGCATGCTTAACCTTGAAGTTCTTTGCGAATGGTCACCAATACAAAACACTCATATTATTGATATATCTAGTACCTATTAATTCATTAAAAGTCTAGCTACTTCAATATACAATATGATATCCAAAAAATATTGTTAATTACGGATTGGGCTCATTTCCGTCCTTATTTTTATGTTGGAAAAATATTTATTTATTAATTTATTAATAATTTTTTTTATCAATCTAGTTTATACACCATAAGTATTTTATCAATCTAGTAACAATCTCGAATTCTTACTAGGAATATTATCTTAGATTAGTGATGATTGATTAGTGAATCACTAATCAAATTAACATTCTTAAGTTATAATTATAAGTTTCTTACTAAGAATCTTGAATGCTTAGTAATAATACTCCCTCCGTCCCTGAAATAAGTTCATCTTTTTCCTTTTTGGGACGTCCCATAAATAAGTTCCTCTTTCTTTCTTTCTATTTTTGGATAACTACCCCACCACTAATAATATTTTATTTATTCTTACTTTTTACTTTTTCACCACTCCTAATACTAATTATAACATTTTTTCACCATTTCACCACTCCCAATACTAATTATAACATATTTTTCTCCACTATCAATACATTTTACCATTTTTTCTTAAAACTCGTGCCGTCCCCAAAGAGGAACTTATTTTGGGGGACGGAGGGAGTATTAGATTAGTGATGATTGATGAGTGAATCACTAACCAAATTAATATTTTTAAGTTATAATTATAATATATTCTTAATAAGAATCTTGAATTCTTAGTAATAATATTAGATCAGTGATATTTGATGAGTGAATCACTAATCAAATTAACATTCTTAAGTTATAATTATAAGATTCTTACTAAGAATCTTGAATTCTTAGTAATAATATTAGATTAGTGATGAGTGATGAGTGATGAGTAAATCACTAATCAAATTAACATTATTAAGTTATAATTATAAGTTTCTTACTAACAATCTTGAATGCTTAGTAATAATATTATATTAGTGATGATTGATGAGTGAATCACTAATCAAATTAACATTCTTAAGTTATAATTATAAGTTTCTTACTAAGAATCTTGAATTCTTAAGTAATATCTTACACTAGTGATGAGTGATGAGTGAATCACTAATCAAATTAACATTATTAAGTTATAATTAAAAGTTTCTTAGTGACAATCTTGAATGCTTAGTAATAATACTAGATTAGTGATGATTGATAAGTGAATCACTAATCAAATTAACATTCTTAAGTTATAATTATAAGTTTCTTACTAACAATCTTGAATAATATTAGATTAGTGATGATTGATGAGTGAATCACTAATCAAATTAATATTCTTAAATAAGATTCTTACTAAGAATCTTGAATTCTTAAGTAATATCTTACATTAGTGATGAGTGATGAGTGATGAGTGATTGATGAGTGAATCACTAATCAAATTAACATTATTAAGTTATAATTATAAGTTTCTTACTAACAATCTTGAATATAATGCTTAGTAATAATATTAGATTAGTGATGATTGATGAGTGAATCACTAATCAAATTAACATTCTTAAGTTATAATTATAAGATTCTTACTAAGAATCTTGAATTCTTAAGTAATATCTTACATTAGTGATGAGTGAATCACTAATCAAATTAACATTATTAAGTTATAATTATAAGTTTCTTATTGACAATCTTGAATGCTTAGTAATAATATTAGATTAGTGATGATTGATAAGTGAATCACTAATCAAATTAACATTCTTAAGTTATAATTATAAGTTTTTTACTAACAATCTTGAATGCTTAGTAATAATATTAGATTAGTGATGAATGATGAGTGAATCACTAATCAAATTAACATTCTTAAGTTATAATTATAAGTTTCTTACTAAGAATCTTGAATTCGTAGTAATAATCTTAGATTAGTGATGATTGATGAGTAAATCACTAGCTAATCAAATTAACATTCTTAAGTTATAATTATAAGTTTCTTACTAAGAATCTTGAATTCTTAGTAATAATCTTATATTAGTAATAATCAATGTTTAAATTTTCACTTGTATTTCAATATATATTTAATTTTAATATTTTTGTATTATTATCTTTGACCAACTTATTAGATGATAAATGAAAAAAAAAATAAACAAAAAAAAGGCTGAAACAAAAATTAATTACCGACGGCATTTGCCTTGCCGTCGGTAATTAGCGGCGGCGGCACCGCCGTCGGTAATTTTGGCCGGACAGCAGTGGTGCTATCGCCGGATGTCACCGACACATGCCGCCGGTAAATAGCGACGGCAACTGCCATCGGTAATAAATAAATATTATTAAATTAATTAATAATAAATATAAAATAATATATATTTAAATTAGCGACAGCGCAACTGCCGCTAATTAGCGGCGGCTGTTTGCCGTCGATAATGCGCCGGTAATAGGCAAAAGGCGGATCGCCGTTTTTTCCACCGTCGTGCCGTCGGTAATTGCCAGCGGCGGCGCCGCCGTCGTTATTTACGCATTTTTTTGTAGTGAGTGGTGCACTTCTTTTGGGCACGGGATTTAAGGAGAATAAGATTGTAGTGTAAAGGTGTGTAAATGTGTGTGGGGCCACATTATTTGTAGTGTAAAATTATTACGAAAAAAAAGAAATGCACCACTTTCGGTGGGACAACCCAAAAAGAAATACGCACTACTTTCGATAAGACGAAGGGAGTATATAGATTTGTTTTTTCGTTATGTATAAGTGTGTCATACATAATTTTTCTCATTAATGTATCTAGAGCTAGGGCTGTAAACGAGCCGAGCCGAGCCGAATACAAGCAGGCTCGAGCTCGGCTCGTTTAAATATTCGGGTGTTCGAGCTCGGCTCGAGCTCGATTCGAGCTTTTATCTTGATGATCGAGCTCGGCTCGTCACCCACATACTAAGCTCGAGCTCGGTTCGAGTTCGGCTCGGGTGATGCTCGATAATGTCGAATTCGAGCTTGAGCTCGAGCTCGGCTCGTCAGATGTTCGTATATATGATGTTCAAGCTCGAATTTGTTATAAATTTAAGAAAATCTTCTTAATTAATATGTTATTCGAGTTCGAGTTCGACTCGTTTAAGGCTCGTGTACTAACTCGATTTAAGGCTCGACTGAAGGTTCGTGAACAGGCTCGCGAACATGTTCGCGAACAATCGAATTCGAACATGTTCGCGAGCTCAACGAGCCGAGCACTGTCAGGCTCGAGCTCGGCTCGATAAAAATTTCGAGCTCGAAATCAGGCTCGAGCTCGGCTCGTTTATTATCGAATCAAGCTCCGAACGAGCTTTTTTCGAGCTGAATCTCGAATAGCTCGCGAGTAGCTCTGTTCATTTACAGCCCTATCTAGAGCCAATTGAATTGACACTAAGTCAAAATTCTCATTGAAAATATAAAAATATTTAATGAATTTAATATATATATACACATTTAATTGTTATATTAAAATTATATAAGGTAAAATATATAAAGGATAAGAATATATTTTCATGTTAAAATGTAATAAATAAATTTTTACATTTGATCTGGATCAAGTTGATCCAAATAGTGGATCAAGTTGATCCAAATAGCAAGGTCCTTTGCATAAAACTTGCACAATCTAAAAGCTACGATCACAATTTAATTGTAAAGAATTCACATCAAGCTTAAGCTTGGAACTGCGTCATGATCGATCATACCGTAGTTAATTAATTAGCTAGTCCGAAGATCCAGATGGATCCCTAGAGTGATTCACCCTCCAAAACCAATGAGAGTAACTCTTCCTTTAAGTAGAGTTCTCTTTGGCACTCCCCAAAAGAAATCTAGCATCATTTTTCAGTACAAGGCAAGATCTCAAATATACAAAATGTAACCTCATCATTGGCCTATGCTCCTCCACATATATATACTTCTCCAACCAAACAACACACATATATATATCATCATCATCATCATCATCTCCCCCACCCACCATTCTTGTTTGCTTTTATGAATTACACAAATCACAAACCATCAACACATACACCTAAAATGCAGGGAGGCACATCAGGCCATGTATCACTAGGGTTTGCATTCTTGATCATAGGAATGTGGCACCTCTTCAACTCCATCAAGCACCACTCTCTCCACCCAAAAACCTTCATTTCCCTCCCATGGTTCCCTGTCCCAAGATTCAAATACCTAGAGCCCATCACCATCATCTTGGTCACATCTGTCTTCATAATCTCGGAGCTTTTCGCCGGCGGCGGGCGCCCCGCCACAGCACCCAATAACCTCCGCCACCTGGAGCACTCCATCATCGCTATCTCCTTCTCCCTCTACGCCGTCTTTGCCGTCCTCTTCGACAGGATTGCCGCCCCGCTGCCCGCCCAGCGGGTGCTCCTCCACCTGCTCCAGGCGGCGGCGTTCGCGCAGCAGCTCCTCATCCTCCACCTCCACTCCACCGACCACGCCGGCGTCGAGGGGCAGTACCACTGGCTCATGCAGATCGTCACGCTCGTGACGCTGATCGCCACCATCTCCGTCGCCGGAAACCCCGCGAGCTTCCTGAGCTCGTTCGTGAGAGGGTTTTCTGTGATTTTTCAAGGGATTTGGCTGGTGGTCATGGGGTTTATGCTGTGGACGCCGGAGTGGATGCCGGAGGGCTGCTTCTTGAAGGCGGAGGCGGTGCTGTGCCACGGCGATCGGGCTCTGCGGCGGGCTAAGGCGTTGGTGAATCTGCAGTTTGGATTGTATCTGATAGCTTTAACGGTGTGTGCGATGGTGTTTTACTTGGTTGTGATAAAGTTTTACCCTCAAGAAAAAGCTGAGTATCGCTCGTTGATGACCAAGTTTGACGACGAAGAGGAGGGAGATTAAGGTCTTGCAAATTAAATGAAACTTATGAATCATGTTAAAGAAAAGAAGAAAAAAAAAAGAAAAGAAAGAGAATTTGTGGGAAGAATTGGTATAGGTATAATACTCGATCGACATGTACAGAATGTGTTGTTGGTGTGGGTCCTTTGAAAAGGAGAAGTGGTGGAGTTTTAATCTTAGACCTAAATCTTTATATATATATTAAAGACTGCACTGTTTAGATATGCGTTTGAGAAAGTGGTGGAGTTTTAACCTTAAACCTAAATCTTTACATATACTGTTTAGATATGCGTCTTGGATCCCATAAAAAAGACATGCAACTGTTTGTAAAACATGCCTAAAATCAAAATTCGAATAAAATTGGTAAATGTTTTAGAATTTTAACCCTTAATTTGGGATTGAGATTCATGATCACTGTACCATACTTGATATATATCCTGCTTTGTGTTTGTGTGAAGTTTGTTTTACTAAAGATAATTAAGAAACGATATGAAATTGGAAAACATACTAAAATGACAAAAGGGGTATGAAATTGGAGGATAGATAGAGTAATAGGTTTATAAATTCAAAGTTATGATATACTACAACTTTTTTAAAATTTTAATACTTGAAATAAAAATTTATTAAATATTATTTTTACAAAAAAATATTATTAAAATAATAGATATAATTGGAACATATTAGTACACACGAAATTGTGGGACACCAAATGTCATCACATTTATTTGATCCTTCGACTGCCGATGTAGAGCTTCATCCAATAAACTTAACTAAATCGCGCATGTATAAAAATTAGGTTTGCAACTATACGAGCTACATAACTCAGTGCTATCAAGCATTACTTTGTAGTTGGAAATATTTGTATAGAAGAGAAAAGACGACTGCCTAATCTCCTTTTTATTTTTGCTTCTTGGGCAAATTATAACTACTACAGAACTACTTTTATAATGAATTAATTATTAATGTCACTCACTTGCCGTGGACTCCAACGCATGATCAGTTTGTTGTATACAAGATTACTTATCAAGTTATCTGAATATCTGTGTTGCACAAATTTAGACATGTTACATGAAATGCTGATTAGCCAATATTTCAAAATTTAATGTTGGATTGACACTATATAAAAAAAGTGACTGTTTCAACGTTAAATTATTAATTAGGAAAAAAAAATATGTGCACACTTAATTGGACATTTTTGTCAATTTGTATATTTTTATTAATTGAGGAATTAATTTAATTTTATTTGAATTTACAATTTACCTTATTATCCATGATAATTATTAAGGAAATGATTTCTTGTAATCTTTCCTTAAAATTCAAAATCTTATTTCCTTTCGCATAATCTTATTATCGGCCTCTCACCTCCACACAATGGTGAACTTCGACGACGGCTCTCGCAACCGCGCCCCCCTACGGTCACTGCCTCGTTGCTGGCATCGCCAAGTACGTCGTGGATCTCAAGGGCGTCATCTCCGTGGACGCGCTCGTTTCACAGGACAAGAAGGTGTCCACCTGCACCTCATTGCCGGCCGAATCTCGTTTTCAGGGCAGTGGTTTTCACCACGACGCATTGCTTCTTGCTCTTTGTTTGTTTTCTGTGCAGCTTCTCAGCTTGGAGTTTTGTCGAACACTTAGTGTGCGTTGCTTATTTTTTCTGCAGCTCCTTCATTTGTTTGGTCCGTTAGCCACAGAGAGCTTCACAGAGCTCTTTACCAACATAATTCTACTTAATTCAATTTGATTATATATATGATTTTCATATTTCATTTTTTTAGTTTAGCAACCTTTCATCATATTTTACTTTTCCTAAGAGCTGTGAGAGACGGAAGACAGAGTCAGAGCAAGAACTGAAGATTCTCGATTTTACTACGGTTTCATTGTTGAATGTTTTACAGTTTTATTGAGATATTGATTTTTAGTCATATGTCTATGTGTGTGGCTAGAATCCTTTTTCCCAGGGTTTAGGGAGTAGACATGATTTGAATTTCTGACTGTTTGATTCAATTAATTGAGACTGTTATTCCTTTTTATGTTCTTGTTTTAATTGTTTGGTTTATTGCTTGATCACCAATTTAGCATAATCATAAGTTTAATTTAATTTGAGATCGAGAGATGATGATTATTACATGAACTAAGAACATAGAACACATTTATTTTAATTCTAAAGGGAATTGATAATTGTGAAGGCATTAATCCTAGGAACTTTTAGGAGTTACATGTTAGAAGTGTGATCCAGGGATGGTAGCCTTGCATGTAATCAACGGTTTGTATGCCACGGGAGTGGGTATGAACTAGCTTAGAGATTGCCTTAGGAATCATCTTATTAATTGAATTGAACATGTTAGTTAGGAGAATCTGTTAAAACCTTTTGCCTTGGGAAATCTTCTCTTATCCGTTTCTCTGTTTCGCAGCTTGATTTATTTTGTTACTTGTTCTTTATTTATTTATTTAGTTTTAAAAACATAACTCTTAATTTCGTTTGTCCAGATAGAGTAGAATAATTTAGGATAGGAATTGGTTAATTCAGTCTCTGCGGAATACGACCTTGCTTGCAATTGCACTCGTACACTTGCAGCGTTTCAAATAAAATAGCGAATATTAATTTAAATAAAATCTACAAAGCCAATAGAATGGAGACAAGTGTCTCTTTCTCATTGATAGAATATAGAAGAGTGAGAGAGACCACCTGGTCTCAATTTTTCTTGTGATCGACCATGGCTTATTTCACCACCATGGCTTATTTCACCCTTTTCATTTTTAAATATTTTTTATTTGTTTTAGTGATGTGGCGTTCGACCATGGCAAAAAAATATTGCCCATAAAGATTGTCTAATAGACTAGACTATATATATAGACTATAAAAGTCTGAATTTATCTTACCAAGACCGAACTTGGAGTTGCCAATTAGATCGGCCCAACCCTGCCTAAGCTTGCGTTAGCCCGCCCCAATTTAGGACCAACCCAATCCAAACTCATGATTGAGCCGAGCCAAGTTTGGGATGAGTTTTTTTGGAAAGGGTAATTTTAAATACAATCTCTAATTTTTTTCACTATAATCTTTTAGGGTGCGTTTATTTTGATGGAAAATGAAAAAAAATATATACTTTCACCTTTTTTTTATTATTTTCACATATTTACTGTGATGAAAAAATTTCTTTGAGTAAGAGAGAATATTTTCTCTAACAGCCCATTTTCACTCTTTTTTTCTCCAATATTGAATAATATTATCCTAAAATAGGGGTGTGAAAATATTTTCTAATATTTTCTCATATTTTCATCTCTAGTAAATATATGATAAAAAAAATAGAAAAAGATAATATTTTGGATTATTAGTGCCTAAATACACTAACTTTGAGAGTAGCTTGATTTTGCACATGAACTTTGAAAGGTGTAAAAAAATACGTGAACTTTGATATTATAGCAATTTTCCATAAATTCAATTTTTACTCAAATTAAGACTGACGTGGCAAGTCGAAATATCGACGTGTATTCATTGGACATTTGAAAACTGACATCATAGAGGACATCTCTAAAAGATGACGTATAAGGCATCTCTAAATCCATAAATTTTAAGATTTTTATAGAGTTCAAATATCTAGAATTTGAATTTGTGATAAAATCGCTACAACATTAAAAAATAGTGAACCTATTAAAGGCACGGGTGATATAAAATAAGAATCAATTTCAGCTCTTAAATCATCAAGATCTACGGTTGATTCATCATTCTATTAGATGAATTCATGATCCTAAGTTCGAATCCCAAAGATAACAAAAATTTATTTCTCGCAATTTATACCTTTATACAGAAAATTTATACGTGTTCTACATAAAATTAAAATTCATACATTTTTTCTAGTTCTTATTTCTTATTTTAAGAGATGTTCTCACGGTAGCCCTTCCATATATATATATATATATATATATAGGGTTAAGTACCAAATACCCCCCCAACGTTGGGGCCCCTATCGCGTATAGGACCCTATAGTCAGGGTCCGCGCTGTTTACTACCTCAACGTGGCTAAACCTAAGCAAATTCACACCATTATATATATATATATATATATGGTCAAGTTAAACAGAGAATTATTATATATTTCATTTTGAACAAGTCTATACATTTTACGAACAGATCAACATAACTAACGAACAGACGTATTTAGTGAAAAAAAGAGAAAAACTCGCCACCAGCAGGATTCGAACCCGAAGCAAATTATTGTTCATGCGGTACATTGATTTGTTCGTAAAAATTGTAGATCTGTTCGTTTTTATTTTACGAATTCTCTATTCTCTAAATATTTAGCATTCTCTGTTTAACTTTTCTCTCTCTCTCTCTCTCTCTCTCTCTCTATATATATATATATATATATATATATATATAGGGTAGTGCTATTCAATGGTTTTCCCTTAGTCTATAATATAAGACTAAATCATGACCGTCTATTATACAAATCCAACGGCTGGATTCCCATCTTTAATGGGCTGAATAATTCATTTAATAAAAGAAAATATTCATATGAAATTGTTTCTGAAGGATATTTTGGCCATAAGTTGTTGACCTTCCAAATCTACACGATTCTCATTCCCAATTAATTAGGAAATTTAAGATTTGAAATTGTTCAAGCTTGATTTATTCACGGGAGTGACACCATTCCGGATTAAATGATTTCTATTAAATGATTTATACCTAAAATTGAACAAAAACTGGCGGTGGACTGGCGTGAGGTATGGTAGTGGCGGTGCTGCTGTTCGGCGTCGAGATATGGCGACGGCTCTGTGTGCGGTAACGGCGAACAGCGAACAGAGGTGGTGCGCGGATGAAAGGCGACGGGACCTGGTGTGAGGAGGCGTGTCGGGTATGCACAGGGCGGCGCTGACGGCGTCCGGCTGAACTGAAGTGGTGGGCGGAGCATGGCGGTGCTGCTGGAAGCGGATTGGAGAGCAGGTCGCGCTCTGCCGGGCGTTCAACTGGGTTGAAGAGGGGACGCACGATGTGATATATTAAAATGTAGCATTTATGAATTATTGGTTTGCGTATGAATTATTTTTGGTTTACGTGTGAATTATTTTGATTTTCGTACGAATTATTTTAGCCACAACTCTAATTGTATGAATTATTTTTGGTATCATACGAATTATTTTAGCCTCAACTTTTATTGTATGAATTGTTTTCGATTTTCGTACAAATTATTTTGTATGAATTTTTTTTTTATTTATGTATGGATTTTTAATGAATCCAATATAAATAACAAAAAGTCTTTTAACGAATCCAATAACAAATTATCCTAAAATCTTTAACGAGTCCAATACCGAAAGTGGAATATGTCTAAAATGTGATGAATTATGGAGTATAATCGTATGAATTTTTATAAAAATTTAAACGAACAATACATATATTTATTTAATTCAAAATAATTCGTGCAACTGAGAAGCATCGTTCACGTCTATTGAACTTAGTGCACCATGCAATACATAATAATATATTAAGAAGGAAATAAATATAGAAATGTGATGAATTATAGAGTATGATTGTATGAATTTTTATAAAAATTTAAACGAACTATACATATATTTATTTAATTCATATACGTATACTACTTAACTATTTTTTTATTATTCTGCTGCCTTCCTTGATCGTATAGGTTAGATTAATTTTGTATCTGTGGAATGTTAGATATTGACTTAAAAGTAATCCCTTGATTTAAGGAAATGACAATATTAAAATTCTAAAATTACTTTTCTATCCTAATACCTAATATAATGTTAATTACCTAAGGAAATTAGATTGAAGATCTGGCCGTTTATTTAAGAAAGATCAAGCGTCAATATTGAGTCTTATTTTATAGGCTAAGTGTGGGTCTTATTTTAGCGCAACCCTATATATATATATATATATATATATATATATATATATATATATATTCAGTGAATCTATTTCTTTATATATTTATAGAGTATTATATATAGAGTGTAGTTTCGCAAAAAAATTATATATATTGAAAAAATAAAAAAAATAATAAATAAATTAATAAAACTTATGAACAAACATTAACGTATCAATAAATTTTACGAATAAATCAATAAAATTCATCAATAAATTTATCGAATAAATCAATAAACCATTTGAACCAGGCGACCTATTCATACATATTTTATTCAAAAAATTATTTATTTATTTACATGTACACTCCATTTTCTAAATATACAGTATTATTAATTAGGAGTTAAACCATATTTTTTCGAACTTGAAAATTTAGACCATTTATTATTAATTTCGGGAGTTAAGCCATACTTAAATTCGATCAGGCTATTTTACAGGTGAGACGTGCGTGACTTCACAGCTGAAACCCGAACGTTGATGTGAAATTTTATTTCATTCCTTTATTTGGTATATTGTATGTGTACACATACAATAATACATAATTAAAAACAAAAATAAAAATAAATTAAAAAATATTTTTAAAATACACAAATAATTGTCTTTGCTCAACGACACATTGAAGGGTTGAAATTAAATTATATATATATATATATATATATATATATATATATATATATATATATATTCCTCAAGATATCCTAGTGACGGGTCAAAATTAAATTGTAGGATTATATATATTCCTCGAGATAATAATAATTATTTATTTATTTATAAAAAAATATCTTATTCTATATAATAGGAAAATATGAAAATATTAATTTTCTCTTGTACGTTACATTGTAACATCTCACTATTAGAATTAACATCTCACTATTAGAATTTTTCTCAAATTTCTTTTATTTACAACTCATTTTGATTATATACATTCTCAAATAATGAGAATATGTTACAATCTCACTATTAGAATTAACTTCTCACTATTAGAATTTTTCTCAAATTTCTATTATTTACAACTCATTCTGATTATATACATTCTCATAAATAATGAGAATATGTTAATGGTGTGAAATGCGCGAAATAGATTTTCTCAAATTTCTTTTATTTACAACTCATATACATTCTCAAATATGTTAATGGTGTGAAATACGCGAAATAGATAGTGAAAATCCCACCAATTTAGTTGAGTTCAAAATCAAATGTTAGCCACCAATTTAGTTGAATTCAAATTTTCTTTATATGCCACGCTATACAAAATTAGGCCATATTTAATTTGGGAACGTGACTTACTTACACCGAAATTAATAATAAATGGCCCACATTACACTTACACTGAAATAAATAATAAATGACCCAAATTTGCAAGCTCGAAAAAATATAACATAATTTTACTAAGCTCGAAAAAATATAACATAATTTTACTAAGTGTCATAACGTAGTGGCCTACAAAAATTTTGAACTCAGTATTATAAGTGAACCTTTCTACTCTAGCTAGTTTAGTGGCTTGGCCAGTTACTCGCAAGTCCAATAACCAACACTGCTACGTTGAGTTGACACAACCCAGCATATACCTCGTTCATCAACAATAGCGGATATATATATGTGCCTTCCAGACCAGTCGGTCTAACATATTTCAAAATTTCCACAAAAACAGATTTGAGAAGACCAAAAAACTTCGATAGAAATCAAAGGCGAATCTATGTTTATATGGAGTAAAAATTAAGCAAGAAACATGTCTTGTTTTAGGGGCAGGTCGATGGGCGGGTTGTGTTTATCGGAGGGAAGTTTGATCCGGCCAATGGAGCGCTGCGGCACGAGCTTCATATTCTCGCAGTTGCAAATCTCGATCATAAATCCATCGGGATCTTTGAAGAAGAGCTGGTCGATGGCGGCGCCTTCTCCCTCCCCCACACTTCTCTTCATGTACTTGATGTTCATCTCCTCCAGCTTCCGCACCATAGCCTCCATGTCCTCGCACTATCATCACCACTTACAAATTATTTTCTTCCTAATTCTAAATTTCTTTCATGAATTAGTACCTGAAATGAGATGTGGTTATCCATGGGGTCCAAGCGCTGCTTATCTGTGGGCAGCTTCTCCTCGTCCTTGGACTGCACCAAGTGGATGCCGACGCCGTAGTTGAAGAGCCACGCGCCGTCGAAGTCGAAGGACTCCGGCCGCTTGATCAGCACGAAGCCTAGTACCTTGCTGTAGAATTCAATCGATTCCTTCACCGCTCTACAAACCCTAGAAACATGGTTGAGTGACATGAGAGGAACGTCATTCTGCTTTTCTTCTGCCTTCTGCATTTTGCCTTTCTTCTTCCTCAATTTCATCCTATATGTAGATGGCGGCGAGGACAGGAGAGACGACGCGTGTATTACACGTGTGAGATACATGTTTGCCGCCACGCATGCATCACCCTACACCACACCTGCCTCAATTTTCAAACCCTTCCTCTTTTACTCTATATATGTACAAGTACGAGTATTTGTCCGCTATGAATTGAAATCATTTCGAGTTAAACTTTTTCTTATTTTAATTTTAAGCTTTTGAATTTCGGCTGACAAATAATATTACACCAATAAAGATTTGCCTCGAGCTCACACTTTTTCAAATAATTAGTACTTTTTATTTACATAAATTAAATTGCTTTATTTCAATTTAGAGGGAGTACTTTATGCCTAATTCAAAAGATTCAGAGTGTATTTCCGAATAATTCTATCAAATATTGGTTACTCTTCTGGTCTACGATATTATTTTCACTTTTGCTATTTTGTTATTTTTACGTCGACAATATTATTTTTACTTTTATTTATAATAATAAACTCCATTCACAATAATAGTTGGACTCAAACTCTACTTATAATAATACTCACTATTATTAATTACGAGTCAGACGATTTTTTAGGACAATAATTTGAGTTGATTTGAAAATTAGGACAAAAAATTTTGAATTTATAAAAATATGACACTAATCGAATTTTTGGGCTTACCCGCAAGAACCAAGCACGTGACAATCCGCGGAGGGGTTGATTATGTGGCAAGTTAGGGCTTCAGATAGGATGTGATATGCTTGGTCCGTGGGGATAAGCCCAAAAATTTGATAATGGGCCAAGAAATGTCATGCGGCATGCTTATTAATTAATGTCCTATTTTTACAAACCCGAAAATTTTTGTCCTAATTTTCAAATCTACCTAAGTTACTGTCCTAAAAAACCTTCTGACTCTATCAATGACTACCCATCACTTCTTTAAAACCTTTGTCGTCCACAAAGTGGAAACAATATTATCGACGGATGGAGTATAATAAATAGGGTCAATATATGAAATTGATCAATTTTGCTAGAGTAACACTAAAATTTGTTCACACATATAAAAAATTTAAAATTTAGCCAATTTTTATATAAAAATACAAATTTACCCCTAACATTAAAAATTTAAAAATTAGTCAATTTTCTCTCTCTCTCTCTCTCTCTCTCTCTCTCTCTCTCTCTCTCTCTCTCTCCCCCTATTCTCGCTGGCTGTCGATCTCCCCCAATCATCGAGCTCTGGTAGAATATGTGCCAGTGAAAGAAAACGATTGAAATCAATAGAAATCTTGAGATTCTGATGAGCGTGATCGATTTGCAAAGATCAAAATTACCAATCTTGAGAGAGACGACGCTCTGCCATCGAGGGCAGAGCTACTTGCGAAATTTGAATGCAGATGCATTTACTCATTTTGTGTTTCAGTTTACGGCATTTAATATCTGCATAACTTATAAGGGTGCGTTCTCTTTGGTTGTAAAATTATCATGAGAAAATGATGGAAATGAAACGGTGGAAAATTAAATTTTATCATTTCCACTCTTGTTATCTCATTTGATGGAAAAAAAATTATCCTATACACATGTTCTCTTTGTTGGAAAATGATGGATAAATTGTTAAAATGACTATATTGCCCTTATTATTTACTTAATTATTTTATACTACTATACTTTCAATTTTGCCGCTGACCCACCCCTCTCCCTCCCCCCCCCCAATTTTTCTTTTTTTTTAAATTTTTTTTCTAAGTGGATGTTACTTTTCCATACACTATATTTTCTATCATATACTCCCTCCGTCCACGAAAGAACTTTCCATCTTTCTTTTTTGGGACGTCCACGAAAGAACTTCCTACCTATTTTTGAACTATACTCCACCACTTATAATTACTCTTACTTTTCACAACTCTCAATATTAATTATAACACATTTTCACCACTCCCAATACACTCAATTACCTTTTCTCCACTTTCAATACACTCAACAATATTTTTTCTTAAAACCCATGTCACTCTCTCCTAGGAAGTTCTTTCATGGACGGAGGGATCATATAACTACATTAGGTTTATGAGTAAAACAAATCTAGACCTTGTTTGTGAACTTATTATTTCAGTTAGTGCATAAAAAAATAATGATCTAATGGTCAATTAGTTACTCCCTTCGTGGCAGCTAGCTTGATCATTTTTTTTTCAGCACGAATTTTAAGGAATTATTATTTAGTGTGTTAAATGTGATAGATGAAAATGTGAATAAAAGGAAAAAAAAAATTGTTATATAAGGAAAGTGATCAAGTTAGTTGGGACTGCCTGAAAAGGAATACTGATCAAGTTAGTTGGGACGGAGAGAGTACTATTTTAGCCAATTTGCAAAATTGAGTTGGGTGATGCACTCATCGTGTATTAAGGTTTTTTTTTCAATTATCAAGTAAATGCAAACTTTTTTAGAAAAAGTAAGTTAATATTATAGTATATGATTTTTGTATCAAATTGATTTACTCCTATTTTTGAAGATTTTGAGTGGTAAATTGATGGTGGGAGTTCTCAGGAAAGTTCCCGAGCTTGTAGATATATTAAATTTGTATTTTTAGTTTTGTGAATTTTTGTAGTGTACAAAGATATTGAGAAAATTAGTAGATATTTGTGTCTGTCTCTGTAAATTTTTCGCTTTTGCAGTTATTTTTTATGATTTTATAGATTTGTGAGTTTGTGTTTTTGTCATTTGTAAAATTTTGCCATGGAGATATCTTCTGAACCTACGAATATGGATGTGAGTTTGAGTTGTTAATGTTCTTGATGGCACAAGTAATTCGATGAATTCATACCTGAATCGCTATTGTTGGTTATGGATTTAGGTTTTAAAGCTTGGATTCACAATCAACACTTCAAACTTTAAAATTTAAATTCACAATTGAATAACTAGTGTTGGTTGTGAATTCAACTTTTAAAACTTAAATTCACAATTAGAAATAGTGTTGGTTGTAAAATCAAGCTTTGAAACTTGAATTCGCAACTGAATAGCTAGTGCTGGTTGTGAAATCAAGCTTTAAAGCTTGATTTCACAACTAGAAATAATGCTATTAGTGAATTCGAGTTTTAAAATTCGAATTCGCAACCAACATTATTTCTATTTGTGAATTCAAGCTTTAAAACTCGAATTCATGACTAGAAATATTATTAGTTGTAAATTATAGTTCAAAAACTCGAATTCACAACTAAAAAAAATTAGTGGATAATTTTAAAGTTTTTTATGTGAAGGGAAAAATGGTAAGTATTTTTAAATTTTTTATTTTAGTGGCCAATTTTTATTTTTACAATTCCAAAGTGGTCATTTTCAAAGTCCACTATAATAAATATATATAGAATTGAGATGTCAATAATTATTTTTTAATCATATATTTTTAGATATTTTTATATTATAGTATTTTTTTCTCAACTATGAATAAAGTGTCCAAATTTAAAATTTTGCACAGAGCATTAAAATTCTGCACGCACGTGGAGGATAAAATCCCCTAATGATGATGGACAACTAATGTACCCTGTAGATTGTAACTCACTTGGTAGGAAGTTTGCTTATTTTATATACAGTTTCAACAATGTAGAATCAGTGGATCAAGTCTACCTGATGGTGCATGAAGAGAAGTCTAATGTTCTACAGATCAACTGATAAAAGAATATCAACAAAGGTCGCCTAACGACAAAAGATCAAGTTTTGAAGAATAAAACTGAGGACGAAATTAGTCTACCTGCATCGGCCGAATTAGATTAACTAATCATCTACTTAAGGTCTATTGAAATAAAGCGGAGTCAACCTGTGATCTAGTAAATTACACAGAGTCAACCTAAGACCTAACTGAGTTTATGCGGAGCCTGACAACGTATCTGCAGAAAATTCTGACATTTCATAACATGGTAAAACCTTTTTGAGAGATCTGTTGAACTTACACAGAGTCAACCTATGACCTAGTTGAGTTTAAGCAGAGACTGACAACGTATCTGCAACGAATTCTGACATTTTCATAACAGAGTAAAACCTATTTCAGAGATCTGTTGAACTTACATAGAGTCATCAACCTAAGACCTAGTTGAGTTAAAGAAGAGCCTGACTACGTATCTGCAGAAAATCCTGACATTTGCTTACCAGAGTAAAATCTTTTTTATAGCGTAAGTGTACTACGATGTTGCAAGAGCCGAAAGCGATGTACCATGAATCAAACGAGAAGTTTTTCAAGACAGATAAGTTTGAATTTTGAATGGTGTTCCCTCCAAAGACATTATTCATCTTCTCTCCTTTAAATACCCGAAGAACTCAATAGTTCAAAGTTACCGAAAATGTTACGAACAAAATTTCTTAAGTAATCGAAGCTATCAACTTTCAATATCTTTAGCAACAAAAGTAACAAGAAGAAAAACTCAACGACTAAGATGATTCAAGCTTTGATACAAGTTATCACTTGAAATCCTAAAGTTATTTCCCAATAGTTTTTAGGTTGTTTTTATTGGATATCGATAACCTAGAATCAAGCAAACTGGTTCTTTAATATTGTTCTTAATTGTAACAGTTTACTTAAGTTCAAACCTATCTTCAAACAACCATCACTTACCTAGGAGTTAAGAGTTTGTTATAAAAAGTAGAAGCAAGTAACTGGTGAAACTGTTACAACGATGGATGTTGTTGACTAGTAGCTGGTGACAACACAGGAGCTCACCCAGACTTCCGACTCCATAGATCTCGTGGGCGTGCACTTGGAGAAGGCTGCAACGTAGTCTACCCAAATAATAGAAGCCTTTGGTCCAACGATGGATGCCCCTTGCAGCGTGGCCACCAAGAGGAGGAGGACAGCCGACAAAACGAGACGGAGCATGGATTCTGGTATGGGATCTCAATATGGTAGTATGTGTTTTATGTGATTGTGGTGTTGTTCTTGACTGTTGCATGATGTTCTTATTTTATAGAGGTAGAGAAATGGTGGATCATGTGGCTTTGAGTTAAAATGTTAGTGATCTCTCCCTGGTTGATGATGCCAAAAAAAGGGAAAATGAAAGACGTTCAATTCGAGGAGCCCGAAGATGGTAGAGATACGGCTAAAGCAGTTTCCGCTGCAACTGAGAGACAAACGAAGTCTGCACACTCTGCCCCTACTGCCCCTAAAGTTGATGATCCCATTACTGTGGCACTAATGGCAGGTGCCTCCACATAAGTTGTTGAGACCCACTCATCTTTCTAGTGGTATCGAGAAAGAATAGCATAAAAGAAACCCACTAAGGAGAAACCCGATGATAGAGAGAAGAGGCTAGAAGCTTTTCGTCAGCAATTTTATGGAAAGTCGTGTGTAGAAGCAGAAGCTAACGACAAGGCCAAGAGCCGAGCCAACTTTTTGGCGAATATGAAACAACGACAAATGAGCTAAAGAAGACAGAAAGAACTAAGAGTTTGCAAGCACAACGACTCTATGACATGTGGAAATTCATCAATGATGGGTTCGTGGACGATTGTGGCTTTTCTGAAAAGGCTATCAGTGATGGATTTTTGTAAAGGTTGAGAACCTATGATGTTTATGCCACCATCAGAAGCATTTTGAATACAGTCTACCGAAGCCATGTCAATATCATAGCCCCTTCTCAAGTTACCTATCCTCCACCAAAATGGGAAAATGGTACTATCAATCGAGTTGCAATCGAGGCTCAAGCAATATATGTTCCAAATATCATGAAACTGGACCTAGTTCGAAATGCAGAAGAATACAAAGTTCTCTTTGAGTGATTATTCAGTAAGTGTGGTCAGCTGAGTGATGAACAAACATATGCCAGAGAGCAACTACCCACAAACAGAACCATTGTTAATCATATTGTAATAGACTTGTATAAGTTGTTGATCTATAATTTAACTGATGTACTTGTAACAGCTTAACAATCTACCTATATAAAGGTATTCTTTCCTTGATTCAACTTGATGATAATTTCTCTTTGTTCAGGCTCTATCCTATAGTTTTTCTTACTTTTCTTATGATTGCACTAACACTCTCTTGTCTAAGCTAACCTTGATTTCTCTTTAAAAAATAAGAAATCTACTGAGAGAAAAGTAATCATTTTTGCATAGCATCTTTAGCTCTATATCTTGATTTTAAGTTTTTCTTCTGTCAGATAGAGCATAGTGGTTTTGGCATGATCATCAAAAATGTGAAAATTGATGGAAAAGTTCTTATGTTTTGATTAGATGACAAACCCCCCTAATGATGATGGTCAACTGCTATACTTTTTAGATTGCAATCTACTTGTTAGGGAGTTTGCTTCTTTTATTTACAGGTTGCAGCAATGAAGAATCAGTGGATAAAGTCTATTGATGGTGCATGAAGAGAAGTCTACTGATCACAAATCAACTAATAAAAGAATATCAACGAAGGTCACCTCTAGATAGAAGATCAAGTTTTAAAGAATAAAGTTAAGGACTAAGTCAGTCTACCCGCATCAGCTAAAGGAGATCAGCTAATAAGCTACCCAAGGTCTACCAAAGAAATGCGGAATCAACCCGACATATGCTGAACTTACAAGGAGTTAACCTAAGACCTAGTTAAGTTTAAGCGGAGACTTGCACCATATCTACATAAGATCTAGAAAGGTGCATAAGGGAGTACAACTTTTTCAAAGCGTTCATGTACAATATTGCAAACACAAAAAATCAATGTACCATAAGTCAAATGAGAAGTTTTTCAAGATAGATAAGTTTAGACTTTGAATTGTGTTCCTTCCAATGACATTATTCTTCCATCTTATAAAATTGATAGTGTGGTAAACAATATCTATGTATTTTTATACGGAAACTACCTGATTAGGTACGATAGGAATGTTTATAATTTTCGGCATGATGAATCCCTAAGATGGTGAGTAAAATGGAGTTCCGATTCTACTAAGATAGGGATCCTACAGATCGAGATCCAACTCTTTTTTCATGACCTTGTTATATTTTAAATTCTTCGCTAGAAAATAGAAAATGCTTCGGAGATTCCCTATCGTGGGTCAACACGGAGATTCTCGAGCGTGGCCGGTGAAATTAATATTATTACCTCCTACGTCCCAAAGAAAGCGGTGCATATTCCTTTTTGAGCCGTCCCAACGAAAGTGGTGCATTTTCTTTTTTGGTAATAATTTTACACTACAAACAATATGGCCACACACACCTTTACACATTTTTACACTACAATTTTATTGTTCTTAAATCCCGTGCCGAAAAGAAGCGCACCGCTTTCGTTGGGACGGAGGAAGTATATAATAATTTACAAAAGTTCTTAGATAATAAGCCTATGCAAAATCCTGTATGGAATAATACATGTTACATCAAAATATTGGTATGTCATAATAACTAATGATAATATTACATTTCGTGACAACGATGTTACATAATATTTTTGGGCATGATGGCACTTCAAAGGCCAGTAGTGACAACAAAATTGATCAATAGGACTAAGATAGTAACATAAATTGAATCATAATAGCTCAACATCTTCTTGATCTCCATCGCCATCATCAACCTCATTATCTTCGTCTTCTTCGGGTGCATCAGGATCGACTCCCTAAAAACCAAGATTCGATTAAAATTACCCATTAATATGTATACGCTTGAGCTCTATGGCAAGGACACCATTTTCAAAGACGAAACAGATATAATGCAGACCTTCATTTGTTTCTCCAAGCGCTCTAGTCCTTTTTTGGCAGCATCGTTTTGCGGGTTTATTCTGAAATTGGGTGGAAAAGTGGAACCAAATTCAGCAGATTCTATCATGCAATGCTGGAAGTAGGGCACAGAGAAGAGATAGTTTACCTCAGTGCTGCCTGATAATGTGAAAGGGCATCTTGCAGCATATTTGTTGCTGCAAAGACTTGAGCGAGCTTGACATGCAAACAATCATCGGCCCAATCTTTCAAATAACGTTGCAACAGGGAGACCGCATCTCCATTTCGACCTTCCATGACGTGGAGTTCAGCCAAAGCCAACGCGGCTCCAAGAAAACCAGGTTCAAGTCTTAGGGCTGATTCATAGAACTTCTTTGCCTGCAAAGATATGCCACAAAATTGTGCCTAATTATCCCTAATTTCAGTAAGGATACCAATTTAAGTATGCTAAGTAATTCAAAATTAGAGACAGGATCACTGATGAATTCATCATACACATAGCTCCTTTGGCAGACAGGAAATAACAGATTAAACTCATTTATGCTGTATGTTTTAAACAGATTACATAGTTTTGTGTGTGTGTGTGTGTATGTGTGTGTGAACGCGCGTAGGCTTACCTTTTCTCTTCCGGTGACATGACTAGCATGTACATCCCCAACTAGTTTCAGAGCTTTTCCGGATTGAGGGATCGCTTTCATGGCCTCTCTTGCTGCAAATAGAGCTTCTTTCACCTTTGAAACAGCTAGATATGAACGAACTAAACCTGTAATACAACTCCAGAGTTTCATACTATGCCATCTCTCTTGTTACACAATTTGATTAGTTGAAAGAATATTCATACTTATGAACTCGGCAAACATCAGAATGTGATACATCAGTCAATTGTCTCAACTTACCTTGATATGAGCGAAGATCGGGCCTTAGTTCTTGAGCTCCCCTAAAGGCAATGACAGCTGCTTCTGGTCGATTCAACGACAAGAAAAGATTTCCCTGTATAATCTCAAATTGTTAGGTATACAAATCCTAATAACAAACATAAAATCTAGGAATTAAAAAAACAAAACTGTGCATTTTTAAGTCTTAATCAGAGTAGATCGCCATACCTTCATTATGTAGCCAGCTACGTGCCTTTCATCAATCCGGATGCTCTGTTTATGGTAAAATAAATAACGATTACTTTGATGGTAAAATAAATAACGATCACAAAGTACTTCTAGCAATCTAACCAACTTAAAGAGAAGAAACTTAACCTTCTCAGCATACGTTAAAGCTCCTCTCTCATCTTTCTTTTCCCACAGAACAGCTAAGGCCACTAAAACTTCAGGTCTTGTAGGATCGATGTTCAAGAGATCATGAACTAACTTATTTAACTTGGAATTATCGGACTTGAGCTTCAGAAGCATAGCATACTCATCCATATATGTCACAACATATGGATCAATTGACAGGACCTGGAGAAGCCATTGGCTAATTTTACTGTGTTTATCAACGAAACATATTGCATGAATATATAAGTAAACTACTCACGGTTTCAAAATCCAGAATGGCTTCATCGTTTTTTCCTATGACAGCTTTAACCTTCAGAAAAGCAATTCCCAAAATGTGTCAGCGTTGTCACAAGCTATAGCTGTCATGAAAAAATAGTACTCCCTCCGTCCACGAAAAATAGTGCACAATTACTATATTTGACGTCCACAAAAAATGGGGCACTTTCCCTTTTAGTACATGGGCCCACCTCTTTTCCTTATATTTTATCCTTACAAATACCCCTTATTTACAAAAAAACCACCTTTAATTCAATCTCAACCACTCATTTCATACAATGGTGGGACCCTTCTTCCACTAACCACCCATTTTACTAAAACTCGTGCCTAAAGAATGTGCCCCATTTTTGGTGGACGGAGGGAGTAATTGCATTGTCACAAAAAGTTGTTCTTAAGGAAACTTCCCAACGAACTGACACCTAAAGGCTAAAGCTACTGCAACGACAAGCATGCAACTGAGAACATATTTAAACTGCTAGGCCTCATCCCACAAACCTTGGCCATTTCAAGTAAAATGTGGATGTTGTTAGGAAATCGCTGTAGCAGTTCCGAAAATAGATCGAGGCCACCTGATAACCATTGAAAAGCAATGAAAAGAAAAATGAATAATAAAAGGTGAGTTGTTTGTTCAATAAAGAATTCATGTTGATACAATTAGATAACTTAAAAGAATGATGAACTCGGTGCAGATTTTTCCAGTGAAGAGCCAATTCAGCCTTCCCAGGAAAAAGCTGTCTAATACTACAAATTAGAATATAAGTGTGGCATGCACAGGCATTACATTGTGAACATGAGAAGAAGCAATTTGCATCTATAGATTCTTAGATTAGGAGATAAGAAAATATATAGCAATAACCCGACCTTTGTAATCATTTGAAGCAATACAGCATTGGGCTTCAACGTAGCGCTGCACCAAAAGTAGGGGAAACGCTATTACAGTGCACAAAAGAACTAGGCAATATGAAGCTCAATAGAAGGCAAACAAAATAATGGTTAAAAGGAAATTGCTGCCAAATCCATGGATTAAGACATGCCATTCCTAGAAGAAAGAAAAAGGCATCTAGAAAGGTTGAAGTGTGTCATAAGGAAGGGAAGATAAATGAAGGGAACTGTCATAATGTCATGGAAGCAAAAATTTTATATCTATACAAAATAAGATCAAGAGATTATAAGTTTACATCCCAAAGTTGTAAATAACTCTATTGTGACAACAACTTACTGCCAGCCAGCGACTTGAATCAAAATGATCAAAAGGAGGTCTTCCGCTTCTACTCGGTGTCTGCGATGCCAAAAATAAAATTGGAGGTGAACATTTTGAATTTTCGCTTTAACATGAAATAATTTTGAAATATCTAATGCAGCATAAAACAATTAGCGGGCATAGAGCTTCTATGAATATAAGGAAAATATATTGCAGTGTTATGTAAATTACTACTTACCTCGACACACATTATTGTACAAAATTAAGAAGATGACAGAAGAGATGGAGAATTGCTTGATGACACCAACTGAACAACACATATTTCTGAAAATTCTGATACATCTAGCTTTAAAGAAGCAAGTATAGGGATCTCAGAATAAGTAATGAGTCGAATCCATACTTAACACGAATGGAAGCTTGACAGATAAAAACTCTATATAATGGGCAAAACATCAGGTGGTTAATTATAATGGATACTATACCCATATCAAAAGGCAGTGAGAAGGTAACATGAAAGGAAAACTAAGATGATTATCAGAGAAAAAGAGTAAAACTTAAGACCCTAATCAGAGCTGGCTAGCCTCAGATAGAAAAACTAACTTGCATAATGAGAAAGTTGTGTACCAAAATGTCTAGTAAGCACCAATATACCATTAAACTGGGAAGGAAGTACAGAGTCATAGAATAGGAAACAGTAATAAAAAGGAACCACGTATATAGACCACGAAACAAACCTGAGGAAACAATGAAATAATATCCTTTGCTAAAACGCCTAATTCGGCCAAAGCTATGATGGCCTCAAATATGTAAGGACAATTCCTGTCAACATTAAAGACAAAATTTATTGGTAGTGTTTGTCATGTCTCTCCAATAATGTCATTTAAACAAAGTGTAACAATAAACAAAGTTGGCGGGTATATACTGTGAGTTCACATACACAAAGGGAAAGAGATGGGATTATTAGCATCACATTGTTCAGAAAGGACATAAAAAGAAAATATGACATAAAAAGAAAATATGCACTTGAATCCATAATAACTTATAGAAACTTGAAGCGTCAATTCTCAAAGGATTTTCAGAAGAGAAATCTGTTGGTTGAGTAATTGTCTTCCAAGAAGGTTGAACATCTCCACTGCAAACATTTTGTTAGCACCATATGAAGTAAGCTAAGAAGCTTGCAGATTGTATAAAACTGTTATACCAAGGTAGCAGACCTCAAACACTCCTTAAAACATCCAATTGCAGCTCGAGTATGCCTAGAATTCCGATAAAGCTTTGCCATCATAAGATTCATCTCCAGATTCCTCGACTTGCTTGGGATTCCTTCCATCTGTTAATTCATATCAAATTTTGTCAATCTATCGTTCATATGATAGTTTCATAAATTCAAGGTACAAAAAACACTGAAGCTAGATACAGTTTAAATGCACCATTGATACAAGAAAGTACCTAGAACGTGTCCAGAAAGACAAAATAAAAACAATTTAAAAATCACTAACTTGTAGAAAGTACAAACCTCAGCAAGAGCAGCTCTGTTCTCACCAAGTGAGCTATGACACGTGGCAATCTTGAATTTCACCTGCATTGAAGTAAAATAAAAATAAAAAATGATGCAGATGGTCATTTTGGTTTTAGAAAACTGAAAATATCCAGAAGAACTTGTGAACTGAATTACCTCATTTTCGTTTATTGCTGAAGTGTTACATGAATTTGGAGAAGAAGATCTATTAGATGCTGGTAATGTGCTCCTAGTTGTTGGAGTTGTATTTGCAGTTTGTTTTGGTAGTATTTTGTGGCACTGCAACGCTTGTTTATATACTTGCTGTTGAAAGATGCAAGAAACTTAGATGGAAATGCTCCAACAGACAATAAATAATAAACCTAATCATGTGTCACACATTGTCAAGCATATGTTAAGAAATAAAGAAGCAGAAAATATAAGGTACAAACTCAAATTTCGTTACAAGTTTTTGGCATTATAGATGAATGTGGGCATTGCAAGATGATCGGTTTCCAAAAGACGATGCCACAAGTGCATATTTTTGGAGGACCAAACATGCACATTGACATCAACTTTAAAGATCCGATAGCTCCCACTGCAGTACAAATTACTAACTTAGAAGAACCAAAAGAGTAAATTTGGACTTGAAAGCTGTGAATCAAGTTAGGAATCTAATCACCCTATTGGCTTCCTATATGCTTAGTCGGGCTTGTAAAATAAGACCAATCAGAGCAAGTTCTTCATAATGTACCAATAACAGAGGGTTCTCACTTATACTTTACAATAAAAAAAAGTCATCTAAAATTAAATTTTAAAAAAATGGGCCGTCCATTTATAGATATTGGAAATTTTACAAGGGCTAATAGTGTTTTATATCCCGAACTTTCAGCGTTTTCCATAAAATGTCCCGAACTTCCATTTTCTCCTAAAAAAACCCGAACTTTCAGTTTTTTCAATAAAATGTCTCGCTATACAAAATCCGCTGATGAAAAGATGACTTATCACGCCGGATATTTCAGGGACCACCATTGTTGAAAAACCATATTAGGAACCACCATTGTTGGAAAATGCTAAAAGTTCAGCGTTTTTTGTCATATTTCCGTAATCGAATTTTATAGAGCGGGACATTTTATGGAAAAAATTGAAAGTTTGGGGATTTTTTTAGGAGAAACAAAAAGTTCGGAACATTTTATGGAAAACGTTGAATGTTCCCAACATAAAACACCCATTTTTACAATTATACAAAACACAGATACTCGACTCAGAGCAACAGCACAAAATTTTGCATCAATCACGATAATAGCTAGCTCAACATAAGCATGATCTTACAATTGCCCTTCGATGCTCCTTCTCTCGAAAGAGCGAATCACCGAACAGAACCTGTCACCAGACAGCCATTACCAAAACAAATTCCTCGCACTTGAAAAACAATGAACCAAAACAATAACAATCGCAAAGTACCAAGCTTTCAGCTTTGAGATGAGGGCTCGTCTCAGGATTTATCGACGTTGAAGATACAGCAAAACAACCCTAGTTCAAGCAAACAACAAATATTATCTTGCCGTAAAAAAACAAAAAAAAAGTACGCGAGCTCAAATTTTTCTGGGATTGATTCATGATAACGCGAATTGTACCAGAATTTGAGCAGAAGAGAAGAGACCATGATCCAGAAGAGTGTGTAATTGGTCTTTGGGAACATCCATCGAACAGTTGGAGTGCTGCGTGAGCTGTGTCTTGTGTGTGAAGCGTCTGGGAGCGACGGAGTGAAGCGCTCTTCTTTCCTTTCTTTTATTTTTATTTTTTTCCTTTTTTTCTTCCTTTTGAGAGTCGAAGCGCTCTTCTTATTTGAAATCGTTTGTTCGGTGAAAATTGTATTTGCGATTACGCCGAGATTAGGTCCACCAAGGATTATGACTGATTTTATGGAATGGGATACTCTTTCCCTCAATTTATTAAGTATCACCGTATTTTATTTTTAATTTTTTATTTTATATGTATTTATTTATAAAAATATAAAATACTTTATAATACTCTAATTAATGTTTCATTCATTCATAAAAAATATTTTTTTACTATTTTAAGATGTTCATAAAAATTAATCTCTTTTAATTTTTGAAAATTTTCTTTCTTCACTCACAATACAATTAATCATTCATATTAACACAATTTTTTAAGTGAGATTCATTATTCACTCACAATATACTCAACTATTTTTATTAATACATGTGTCGTCCTCTTTTAGTATTATTTTTTGTGGACGAATGGAGTATTAATCACTTTTAAAAAAAGTAGTGAGTCTCTTTCTCCACTTTTCATATTATCTATCAGACATTTCTTAAAATACGTGTCATCCTCCAAATGATACTTTCTTACAGGACGGAGGGAATATATCTTAATTTTGAATTAATTAACCCAAATAATTCATTATTAATTCAAATAATTATAAAAAAAAGTAATTATAAACCTTAATGGGATGAGCGAACTCTAATTAATTATCTGAAAATTATATTAAAATATAATAAATTTAAATTAAAGAAAAATAATTAAAATACAAAAAAAAAATAAGAATGAGATACAGTAGTAAACAATTTCTTGTGGAATAGAAAATCCCATCCGTGATTTTATACCTTTATATACTTTCTCTTTTGTAACTAGTAATCTGAACATGCGATTCAAGGCAATAGGCATGTATATAATTTGGATTCGGTTCGGTATTTAATTCGAATTTTTAATATTAGGATTTAAAATTTTATTATTTAAATATAAATATAAATATAAATATAAATACTTTTTTAATTTTTTTTAGTAATCGATATGTATTTAAGATTATAATATTTAATTTGATATTCGAAAATATTCTATTATATACATATTTAATTTATATATTTGATATTTGCAACTATCCAAACAAAATAGAAAGCAATTATGAAGAGGAGAAAAGGAATTAAAGCTAAAAGAAAAACACATAGTAAATTTATGGAAAGAAAACAAACACGTATGCTTGAAAACAAACAATTAAAAATTTAATAGAATAGTTTCAAGTCAGAATAGCTCGAATACGGATTAATGTTGAATAGAATATTCTAAATATTACTCCATCCGTCTCATTCCAATAGGCTCACTTCTTTTGGACACGAAGATTAAGAAAATTTACTTTTTAGTAGAAAAGAGGTAGTAAAGTGGTGTGGTTCACACCAATTAAGTACAACTTTTTTACCCCCAAAAAAATGAGGCTATTGAAGTAGAACATTCCAAAAAGAAAAATGAGCCTATTGGAGTGGGACAGAAGAAGTATGATTTAAAATATACTACAAAAAAATCCAATCAAATATTCGAATTGAATCGAATATCAATTTGAATCACATATAAATAAAAAATATATTATTTGAAAGATAATATCATTCAATTTGAATATTCAAATATTTTCACGAGTACGAATTTAATACAATGGTATTCGCTTTAATTTGATTTGTTTACACCATTACACGGCGGCATCGAAATTGAACGACATGTTAATGAAATAAATATCAATATTAAACACAATAAAAAAGTATAAGCAAGTGTATAGTTTTTTAATCATATTAATTAGTCAATAAAAAACTTGAATCTAACAACTCTGTATGATATGTAATGATCATTATAATTAAAATTGATTATATAAAAGAGATATAAATTCTGCATGGACATTAAAAATGATTTTCATGTTCGTTAGTTATGATGTATGCGAACATATAAACTTTTTTTTAGAAGGTGAACATATAAACTAACAGGTGAGTTGTCAACAACATTGTTGATAATGATATGTTTGTTGTCAACACACCAACTAACACTCACTACAAATAAAAATATTAACAATTTTCTTCTTTCCCAGCTCCGGCGGCGTGTCAGATCTCATCTTTAGCTATGAGACTTAATTCGGGCTCCTTCTAGTGTGGGCCTTCCGTCATATTTATTGGGCATGTGGTGCAGGTATTTGAACCTACTTCGTGATGAATAAGTAGTGCTCAATACCATCCTCTTCACTGATACACACCAAAAAAAAAAAATCCTCTCTCTTCATTATGTATAGAATGAATCCTTAATTCCCCATTTCTAAAATAATTTAATATAGGGGTATTGGCTTGTAATATTCGAACTTTTCCCATTTTATGATTTTGCACCTCAACTTTGAAATCTGCCTATTAATATCTTAACTTTGTATTTTTTTTCTGATTTTGTACCTGTCAAATTTTAACCCCAAATCATTGATGTTATGGCATCCGGATTGACATCCTAAATCCTATAATTACATGTTGTAGATCTCACATTGACAATAAACTTATCTGTTTCGTTATGCACTTCAAACTTTCCTCTAGCTCAATCTGGTTGCCATGTCACCAACACCCACTTCTCAAACTTCTCCAAATCTAAGTCAATCCTACATCTCAAAGAATCCCACATCAGAAAATGCCTCCTGCAATTTGTTCCTAAGTGTTCAACGTTAAAAAAAGAAAAAAAAAATCAGAAGGGGACAAAAAATGTAACTTGGTGTGTGAAATAAGATGTTTCCCTTACTTGATCTATGCTAGCAAAGATAGCATACAAGGAAAAAATCAAAAGGGGGAATCACTTTCGGCACGTGTGCAAATATTGTACTCCATCTGTCCACAAAGATTGTGTGCTTTCCTTTTTTAGAAACCTCATTTATACTTTAAGCCCCATTCACACTCAATATTTACAAAATACCCACCATTTACTTTTACAATTTGGTGGGCCCAATTCTACCATTTAACACTAAAATCACATCTTCCAACTTTTTTAAACAAGTGCTCTCCACTCCACCACACACTCTTTGTGGACGGAGGGAGTATCAATGAACTCAAGCAAAAAAATCCGAATAAACTTAACAAACGAAACATTGATTCAATGAAAGGTCGTTGGAAACGTCTTAATGAAAATAGGAACAAAGGGTTTGTTACTTGCAGTGTAATAGCCCGCTCTTTTAATTATGATTAAAACTAGTAAATGCAATTTTTTTTTTAAATAAATCCAGTTTATGATCCTGATTTTTCTTTTTATCAGAAACGGAGTTATTATTTTAACTTTATACTTTTATAACGTATGAGAAAAACGCGACGAGGATTATTGAGCCATTCGATAATTATTATTTCCAAGTTATAACTGACTTAGCAAAGTCATGTTATTTATTAATCGAGAAACAGAAGCAGTTATATTTATTAGTGCATTGAAGTCGATGAATTATTCCGACTGCAACGCAGATTAAATCTACGGATTTAATTTAAGTTATATTACAGTTTATTAAGTTAGCAGGCAAGGAAAAAGATATCAAGCAGATACAGAAATGCGATGATTTAAAATCGAAGCCAGTATTTATTTACAGTTCACAGATTACAGTCTAGTTCCCAGCTTGGGGAAATCGTCTAGTATACCATAAAGGTTGTGGACTCTACGTGGCCACTTAATACCACTCACTAAAGTATTGACACAAAATCAAAAGAAAATATGCATAGTACACGCATATCAGCTCCTTTTCTTTAACTTTGCTAAAGCCATGCTTTTTCCCCTCAGCCCACCACCCTTTGCTCCCCACCTCTTCAAACCACCTCCACCATCTTCGATTCTTTAAGGCTATTATCAGCCCTTTCATTCATTCCTTAGTTCTTCAACAACCAAAGGAATGAGAGACTTCATTTACTGCTGCCAAACTTCGAACAGGTAAGCTTTGGATAAAGTTTTCCACCAGTCCATTCTTGATTCCCCTGCATATGTCAATAAACATCTGAAATTTTCAGCTATCTCCTCATTAAACTCAAACAGCGCAACAGGCAGCCAAAAGGACAAAACAATCAAGGTATTTACTATCTCATATGCCTTCTTTCATGATATGCATTTCACGCCCCAACACAACCGATGATCAGTTTTCTTATGAGATTCTGATAATACGCTTATGAACATAGCTAAACCATGAGTTTCTGTAATAGAGAATAATCCATAGCATGTTACAGATATAGAATAGCTCAATCAGTTTTTATTCACAAGACAAAGGCGTAAATAGCAGCATCAGACTAGAATTTTATGCGAGATAATTACGTTTCAACATTTTAGCTTCTAAACCAAGTACTCAAGATAGCAATAACACTTATGAGATTCATAGAGTATTAGATACCACAAGAATTCCTTTTACACAACAATTAGAAATCGAACTTAGCATTTGGGGAAAAGGGGGAGTCTTTGGGTCGAACCTGTCCCATTAAACAAGGAGAAGAACTATACCGCGAAGGCGTCGACCACGCCGGTTGAGAGAAGCGACGCCGGAGTCTTAGAGAGTTGGAGACAGCGGTCTGCCTCGCCGGAGAAGATCCGCGGCAGCGTGGCGTGGCTCGAACCTTCGACCCCGGAGATAGCAGCAACGGCGACTCCAGGCGAAGCAGCAGCCGCTCCAGACGGCGGCGATGGCTCCAGACAACGGCGGCTGGAATGGTCAGAATACGGAGCGGCGACGGCAGATCTGCGGGAGACAGATCGGGTGAGAAATCGAGAGGGAGGAGAGAGGCGTGTTCTGATTTTTAGAAGAGAGGGAGAGTATCGGCTCCAACAGAGAGAGAAAAAGGAAGGACCGAGAGTTTGAGTAGAGAGAGAGATGATAGGCTTTGATTATTTTAAGACTTGGGCTTCATATTTTAATTGAGTTTGGGCTTGTCCACTTTTAATTTGTGTGGGCCGAATTATTTAAGAAAAGTTTGGGCTTGATTTTATTTAATTTCTTGGGCTTTCACATTTAAATTCAAACTGGGCCAGTCTTTTATTTAAGTGGCCATTCTCATTGTTCCTATTGGGCTCGATTTAATTAAGGAGTTGGGCTGATGCATATTTTATGATGGGCTATTATTCTAGTCCCATTTATATTTAGTTGGGCCTTACATGACTTATTTATTTGAGCCCAATTATTTATTAGTGGGTGAGCCGATTCTTATTCAGTAAATGAGCCGCCCAGTTTATTAAATATTGTTTTTGGACTTCAGAATTTAAAGCAAGCCATTACTGTTTATTTCATTAAAGCCACTGTTTTATTTAATTAATTGGCTACTCTCTTTTGAGCCTATTAATTATTTGAGGCTACATTAGTAATGATATTTCTATCGAAAAGCCCGATAATTTCTATGAGGTTACACCTCGTTTAAAGCCGAGTTAGTCCTTTTTCAATCAAGTACAAATGCGAGGTTTATTTCACGACTAGAATATTCCGATGAGGAAGGAAGAATCACAGTTTTATTCGACCGCGCTAGACGAGAATTAGCTAAATCTATTAACGAGGATTAATAGTAGAATTCCCGATTATCGCTCAGAAGATTAGTTCATGCATACCAGATTCATGCATAGTTAAATTACGCTTTCTCATTAATTAAGAATTTTCCTCGAGGTAATGTCTTATTTTATATTCTCGTGATTAAGGTCAAGCGCGAGAGTAAGAACTACACAAGGAGTTAGAGTACCTTAGCAAAACTTTGCTATCAGGTGGGCAATTTCTTACGCGTAAATAAGATGTTATGCAAGTGTTATGCTTTTAAAATGCAAATTGGATCTTCAAGTGTGGTATGCTTTATTACGCTTAAATGAGTTAAGCTTTATTATGCTGCACGTTAAATGATTTACGCCTATGTAATTTACGCTTGATTACGCTTATTTACGCTTGAATGCTTTATGCTGATAAGTTTATGCTTATGTTTGATGCTTGCGTCTGTTGGGGGAGGCCTCCCTCAACAGTACGATGCCGTGTCCGCTGAGGAGGGCCTTCCTCACGGCGCGATGCCCGTGTCCGCTGAGAGAGGCCTCTCTCGCGGCGCGATGCCAGTATGCCAGTGTTACAGCGTCTATTGGGGGAGGCCTCCCTCAATAGTACGATGCCGTGACCGCTGAGGGAGGCTCCCCTTCACGGTGCGATGCCCGTGTTCGTTGGGGAAGGCCTTCTCCACGACACGATGTTTGTTAATGAAGATTGATGATGAAGAATGCCATTATGCTATTTATGAATTTGGAAATGTTTAATGAGCAAAGGATATGAAAGAAACTCATGCCTCTTATGCGATATTGTGAAATTGTTAATGATGTTATGTTATATGCTTGGCAACTGCCCACTAAGTACTCTTGTACTTAGCCCTTCGATGTTTATGTTTGTGCAGGTTGAGCTGTGATGGGCGATGAAGTGTTGTTGCTGAGTGGAGTTTTTGTCGAACTTAAAGTAGGCTCAGAAAGGATACATGTCTTCATACATGTATCTCAGTTATGCATTCCGCTGTAAACACTGATTATTTCAGTTACGCCTTCCGTTGCAAACTCTGATAATGTTTTAGCCAAGCCCCTAACGATGCCTTTTTCCTTTTTAAGGAATATAACGCGTATACAAGTTCTTTGAGTACCCTTTTTATGCGAACTATGCCTTTTTCCTTTTTAAGGAATATTTCACGCATATTCAAGCTCTTTGAGTATTCTTTTATGCGCCCCTTTCTAAACCCGCTTCTTAATTTCCCTTCCCCAGTCATGGTTTTCCCGGATTAATTATCCTTAATTAAGGCCGGTCGTGACATGCAGGGAAGGAAATGCTCGAAGAATGAGTGGAATGAGTGACAAAGATGTTGAGAAAAAAGTTCATTCCATTTACGAAGCATGTGGTAACAAGTTTCTAGACTTGGTTGTATTTAATGAAGTTATGAGTAAACATTTCAAGTGGAATCTTCATGATACAACACATATTTTTCCTCATCAAAGTGAAGATGTTGATGACTAAAAAAGTGGTGGCAGCTCGAAAAGAACAAAGACTTCAGAAGATGGGAAGGTTTTCTATCCACTCAATCCAGAAACTCCAACATCTGAACACTCAACTGCGACTCGTCCTACTGGTAGAGATAAGGCAAAAAGAAAGAAAAATGTAAGGTCTCACAATCTGAATTTGCTAATGAATTTGTTGTTGCTGCAGAACTTCATGCAATGAGACTCTATATCTGGGGATGTCAATCGGGCCAGTCCACCGGGTTTTCGGGCTAGCCCTATCGGGTTCCGGGTTAGTCGAGTGCGGGCTAATCGGGTTGGAGATTTTTTCGGGTTGTAAATCTTCAAGCCTAACCCTAAACTTTTGGGTTTCGGGCTAGCCCATCGGGCTAATCAAGTTAAAGGCGTAAAAATAAAATTATCATTTGTATTTTATTATTCCTAATGATCTAATGTATAATGTATAAAATATACATAGATATTAAAGATATAAATTATAGGGCATGACTGGTATGCAGGAATAGAATGGGAATGGAATGGTGATTCCTGCATCCATTCTCAATCCTATGGTTGGTACTGTTTTTGTAATGGGAATCACCATTCCCGATGGAATGCCTATTCCCATGCATATGGGATTAGCCATTCCTCCCATCCCCCATGGTATTATGTATTCCCACGGATATGAGATTAATATATAATAAAAGTTTATTTGTTTAATTAAATAATTAATAATAATAATTGCAAAAATAATATAATAAAATTAATAATAATAATAATAATAATAATAAGGGTACACATATAAATGAAGGGGAATAAGAAGAAAAACATAAGAGAGGAGTATTAAATAAAGAATAATTGTAAAACAAGAATACAACTGGAGGAAGAGATAAGGATAAGAAAAGGAAGAAGAAGCAGGGAAACAGAAGAAAAGAAGGGGAAGAAGAAGAAGAAGCAGAAGAGGAGGAAGAGAAGAAAGAAGAAGGGGAAAAAGGAAGAAAACAAATTTGTAATAATATAATATAATATAAATAATAATAATAATAAATATTAGTAAAAATAATAAAATAATTTTAATAATAATAATAATAAATAAATAATATTAATAGTAAAATAATAAATGATAATAATAGTAAAACAATATATGACTAATAATAATAATAATAATAATATTATTATTATTATTATTATTATTATTATTATTATTATTATTATTATTATTATTATTATTATTATTAGTATTATTATTGTGTTAATTTTATTTCATTCCTATCCATTCATTCCTTGTAAATACCAACCATAGGAATCCTATATATCATTCCATTCCATTCCCATTATCATTCCATTCCAAAATCCATTCCATTCCTTTCTAATTCCATTCCAGCATACCAGCCATCACCATATAGTAAAGCATGAAATGCAAAAATATAAGATATTCCAGATAACATAAACAAAATTATATTAAAATGAGATAGTAAAATTTAACATGTATTAATGCACTAGAATCAATCTGGATTATTACTGAATAATTAGTGGATTTACCATGCACGTCTCATTGACAGAAAAGAAAAATTTGGTATCACTTTAAAATGAGATACTAATAATTAGTAATTTCTAACTAATGAGATACTAATAATCAATTTCTACAAAAATCCGTAATTAATTTCACTTTTTTAATGAGATTGCACACACACACACACACATATATATATTCTAACTAATTAATTTCACTTTTTTTTAATGAGGCTACATATATATATATTTAAGCAAATACCATAAATCTAAACATAGCAGAAGTTGTAACTGGATGCATCAGTCACAATTCCGTCAGCCCATCGGGTTTTCAGGCTAGCCCTATCGGGTTCCGGGTTAGTCGGGTGCGGGCTAATCGGGCTGGAGGTTTTTTCGGGTTGCGATTTTTCAACCCTAACCCTCTAATTTTGTCGGGTTATTCGGGTCGGCCCACGGATTTCGGGCTGCATTGACATCCTATATCGAAGCTGAGTAAATGAAGAGTCGAATCGAATTTGAGCCCAAAAAGCTGCAAAGTAATGCATTGAAGGTGAAAGCAAAAATATTGCGGAAAGATCACTTATGTCCAGAAGACGAAGAGATAAAATGTCAACTAATTAAATTTGTGTTTGGAGAGTGAATGTATTTTAATCATGTACTTTTTATGTAATTTTAGTTTATGTACTTCCTATTTGTGTGATTTTAGTTTATGTATATACTTTCTACTTGTGTGATTTTAGTTTTAGCAAAATTTATTATATATTTATTCTATTTTTAACTAATGAAGAATTGTATTTCATCTTTAAAGTTCAAAGTTATTGGATCCGTTTAACTCCCCAAAGCAATTACCTTTTGTACATTCACATGCATTTGTCTATTTGTTTAGAGAGATATCTCTCTTCACATGCATTTGTCCATTTGTTAAAAGCAAAGTCCACATAGTCCATGATTTTAAGATGTTTTTTCTGACATAAGTCACATAACATTGTTTCCAACACATGCATATGTCTTTTTCCTAAGCAAAGAGGACATTCATTGAATCCGTATGAATTTCAAATCTAGCTCTTTTGTCCTACATTTTATATGCATTCTATAAATGTCAGATGAAAAACATATCAATATTACATAAAATCTTCACTATTTGCTCAAGTATAGCTTTTACCTTGTTAACTTTCCATTCCATTTAAAATAACTTTTGTCAATGGAAACTCTTCATTTGATTCAAGTTCTGATGTTTCCCATTCCTTTGAACTTAATTAATGGGAAGAATGAGTTTATTAACAAAATTATCAATTTGATAACATCATCGAAAATATGATCATAAACAATCCTAATATGATTGTAGGACATCAAATTCCAACAACTAGGAGAAGATATTGTGATAGAGAACTCGAGATTGGTGCAGAGCGTTTGACCAATGACTATTTTGGCACCAGCCCAACATATACTGCAAAGGTCTTCCGACAACGATTTTACATGCAGAAATCGTTATTCCTTCGAATGGTGGATGATGTTTATGCTAATGATGAGTTTTTTCAACAGAGACGTTGAAATCGCTAGGTCTTTCATCTTTGCAGAAGTGCATCGGAGCTATGAAGGTTGGCGTATGGAGCATCATCCGATGTGGTCGATGAAGGAATATTAAATTGAATTAACGTTCCGTTTGCCCGATGATCGTTTCTTGGATTATTATTAATCTATCATACAACGATTAATCCTAACATGCTCCTATGAATTTAACAACTGCACGTTGGAGTTAGAAAATACCTGAAGAATTCCTAAGAATTCGTCAATCTGTCGCTGAACAGGTCAGCCAACTTCAATGCTCCGTTTGACCCCTCAAACGACCTCCAATCGTATTTTGTGCAGAAATACGACTTCTTCGTCTTCGAGAGAGCTTTCCGTGGCCGCCTGATTCGTCTGAATCGGAGTTCTGTGGAGGAAGTTATGGCCGTTTTACGGAGACTGCCAGAACTTGGTTTCCTGCGAAAATCTGACTCCAGCTCTGATCTTCTCGACTGTATCCCGCTCAGCTTTTCACCGTTGGATGGACAACGATCTATGAAAGTCCCAAGAGAGAAATAAGCCCCACACGTTTTTCTTCCCTGCGCCCCACAGCTCTCAAAACCCTAATATTTTATCAGTGTGTTTTCCTGAGAGCTGACAGCTGTATTTAAATAAAATTAAATACGTGTGGGCACAGAATTAGTGTAGGAGGCGTCTTTCTCTCCTTCTAGGGCTAGGAGACATTGGGCCAGTCCAGGGACCAGATACAAGGAATAAAGATGGGCCTCAAATAAATTAATTTATCTATGGTCAGCCCAGACCATAATTAATTTATAAATATCAGTTCATTCCACTAGAGAACCGATACTGACTTACCCCTTTATTGCCGGTGATGAGTCGGGGGCTTGTATTTAGACTTATTAAATCTCCGTATTTAAAATATCCGACATCCATTAATTAATTAGAGCTCTGACAGCTTAAATTAATTAATCTCTTAATAATTCCTTAAGCAGTACCACTCAAACTTTATTATTACGCCTGAACTTAATCAACCTGCAGGGTTTAGCGTAATAAACCTTATTGAGCTCCTTAAGGGGATGTCATTATCCTATACCGGATACGGGTACTAATACAGATAATCAAATATCATATATTAACCGCTATCAACCAAGATACAGAGTACTCGAGTTAGCATATAACTTTCACCCATAGTAAGTCAAAGTGATATACGAATTAATATATATATCTGAACACTTATTAGTATTAAGATTTATAAGTCACCGAGATCTTGATTCTTCACTTAAGTCAGATAGAAGAATACATCTCAAATTGTGGTCCTATCAATACGTAATGACGTACCAGTATAGACAAGTAGCCAAGACAAACTACTTCCATCTATACTGCAGCCTAAACCAATAACTTGTCCTAGAGTTATTTCGGCTGTGATCATATTATATCTCTTAAGGTTATTCCAATTATATGGTCTTCTGTGATCTACAACACACCATATAATCTACTTATATAGAGATAAAGAACATACATATGCAATCATGAACACAATCAGATAGGAGATTAGATAGTGAACTTAGGAAACATTGTATACAAGCATAAAACGTTCTTGCTTTCAGTATACAAATCCAACAATCTCCCACTTATACTAAAGCAAACTTTTAGTATACAATGCGTCTATTTACCAATCACCTAACACTTCTCCCACTTATACTTAAAGTTTCCTAAGTGGGTGGCATCAATCTGGCATCAATCGCATTCCCATCTTTCAATGACCATTTGCGATAAGCCTTTTGTGAAAGATCAGTAGGTTTCTCCAATATGTTAGAATTTATTCTTTGAGCACAAAAACCTCGATTTACGAATAATCGTATAACTTGGTACTTACTCTCCATGTGTTTAACCCCTTGTGGTTCTTGGATTCCTTAGAGTTCGCAACTACACTTGAGGTATCACGAAGGTGATTCTCCCACGCAAACTAGGAATTACCCTTAGATCCTGGAGGTAGTGGTCAAACCAAAAGGTTTTACCTCCCAAGAAAAAACACATAGCTCGAGGTAATTATTCTTTGTTCCGGTCAGCCTGGAAATCCGAAATCATATAATCCAAAAAGGAACTAAACTGTCTAACTGGTAAACTATCCTTATTCTCTAGTCAGGGACTTGAGAATATAATTTACCACAATTCAGTGTCCTTAACTAGGACTATACTAATATCTTACAATCATGCTAACTGCATAGCAAATATAAGATCTCGTACATAGTAATCCATACATGAAGCTATCTACTGCGGAAACGTAGAATACTGCCTTCATTTCCTCAACCTTAAAAGGCATCTTAAGACATAGTCTTTAGATAAAGGAACGCCATATCTAAAAGTTAGCAATCCTTTCTTGGCGGTATTCATACTACAACGAGTATTCTCAGTATCAATGTAAGACACTCGAGATAAGCCCAACATCCTTTTCTAGTGATCCCTTATAACTTTGATCACAAAGATTTATACTGTACCTCCTTAGTCTTTCATATGAGACTGTTCGGATAACCATTACTTTATGTCTTAACAATAGCTCCATATTGTCGCCAATTAGGAGGATATTGTTTACATAAAATGCAAGATTAACCACATCACCGATGACACGAGAGCGATTGACACGAGATGTTTCTCTCCCTCCCTCACGTAACCTCTATGGTTTAAGTGAGCTGCTATGGGTAAAATGATCCGAATGTTCTGAGCATGGCACTGGCGAAAATATCATCATAACCTATACCTTCACACTGGACATAACCTTTCGCCACCAGTCTAGCTTTGAAAGCTACGACCTTGCTCATTCGGACTTATCATTCTCTTGTATACTCACTTGCAACCTATGGCTTTACGGCATTCTGGTAGCAAGATTTTCTTAGTATACAACCATATTCTTAATGGATTGCTCCATTGAGGCGTGCCAGAAATCTACA
This sequence comes from Salvia miltiorrhiza, assembly GCF_028751815.1. NCBI lineage: Eukaryota > Viridiplantae > Streptophyta > Magnoliopsida > Lamiales > Lamiaceae > Salvia > Salvia miltiorrhiza. Next base: position 19,872,232 of record NC_080387.1, read on the forward strand.
TTCTCGTCTTCCACTAATTCCAAGTAGATATCTGGGTCGATTCTCTTATATTCACTACCAGGGACTGAATCCAAAGATTCTCCCAAGAACATAAATCGATCGGGTTGTCCCACAACCCTCCCACTACAATGGATCTGTGGTGGCACATGTGTGTCAACAGTGCGTGCAGTGTCTTGTGGTACAAAACTCTTGCATACTTGGCTTGGGTGATGGAATCGCCTGTCTAATGTCTTCAATTTCTTGAAGCACACTATCTGACTTGGATTAATGATTATTACCATAGTCCACTACTAAGAATCGTGTGTCATTGCTAATAACCACCTTCTGATTCTTTAGGACTAATTGCAAAGATGCATAACTCATCATCGGACATATTTTTCCAAGAGTGACCTATTTCTTCTCTCCACCACACCATCTTATATAGGGATTACACGGTGTAGTAAACTGGGTTGGAATCCCAAACACTGACAATGAATCAGAAAAGATCATTCCTAACACATTATTGGCCATTTATCCCCCTTGTCATGAATGACCTGGTCTCCATCTTTTCCTCTAGACAGGATTCGTAGGTTCCAAATAGTACAACCTGGATTGAATCCAATGTACTTATTTAAACACGAGCCTTTGAATCCTGTTAAGATAGATGTGACCTATTTCTAGGGTATCAATATATGTGTAAGATCCTCATGAGAGATTAGCCTTAACTTTTCTCTTTCTTTTGTTCGATGATGTAAATGCAATATAAAGGTATTTTGTAGATAAGTTATAGTATGAAGAGAGATGTTCAAAATACCAGAATAGACAACTTTGTCATTTCTTATGATAGAAACACCACTATCAAAAATGACATAAGACCCATCTATTCAAAATTTTGGAACATGATAAGGAACTCTCAAAAACTAAACTATGTCTTTAGAACTTAAAGACAATGCTTCAATTGCAACAACTGCGACTCTAGTCACGTTGCCTATGAAGACAATCATCTCATCACTTCTGAGCTTCCTTGTCAGCTTAAAAAGCCATGCAAGGTGTAACAATCATTATCAGTTTCTCTCGTTATCCACTACTCACAACTGAGTAGAAAATGAGCTGATATGTCTCAGTTACTATAGCAAGTGAAGTACCTTAACCCTTTGCCTTGAGTATTGAAAGAAAAAATCTTCAATACTCAATCTTATCACACTACTATTCCCACTATTTCCCTTGTCTTTCTTGCCCCTTGGACCCTTTCTTCTTCCCGTCATTCGACGAAGAAGATGGCTCTCCTTTGGCAATAACAAGTGCTTGCACATCTCTTTCCCACAACTTCCTTAGCCGTAACTAGAGCATTCAACAACTCAAAAAGAGTATTATCTTTCTTGCTCATAACAGCGTTGAGGCAGAAGTTCTTAATTAAAAGACTTGGGAAGAGAGTTCAGGATAATATCGACTTTTGCCTCACCGTCGATACTCCCACTGAGCAAGTCAAATCCGTCAAAATTTGCATGACATGCTCGTGCACTGAGCTGTGCTCACTCATAAAAATAACAAGATTACTCTCATCAAATTTAAATGAGCAGCTCAGTCCAACTCTCCGAACACTTTCTTGAGATTCAGCATGATGCTAATAGCATCGTCCATGCCCTGATGTTGGAGCTACAAGGTTTGTGACATTATATTCATAATAAAGTATATAGCCACATTATTCGTCACATGCCACCTTTTATGCAGTTCCTTTTTCCCATCAGTTGTCTCATTGTTCGAACAAATAGAACGTGGAGTAGTAAGCAACACAAAAATTGTGTTAGTTTGTGATAAAGATAAAAAATCCAAAACTGCGTTTCCATTTTATATATGTGGACCGGTTAAAAGACTTTGTGCAAGAATAAAGAAACAGGAGACATAGACATATCTGAAAGTAAACAAAATTAAACATGTAAGAACATGAACGCATATAGTTCGTAACAATAATATTGTAACCTTTTGATAAAACAATATTAGTGAAACCTCCAACGGCTCAAAGAATTTCATATGTAAGCCACGTGGGGTGGACAGTTACACACGAACTCCTCAACCAGACTATTTACCTAGTCATTTAATTTCTATCCATGTCAACTTAACCTTTTGACAAAAGAAATTAATAGTTGGCACCTTGACTAGACCATATCATCATCAAGAAGGGACTCCGTGGGGGAGTTGTACATTGTACTTGATATGATATCTAAGCAATAACCACATTTTAACCTTGAAAATTAAATTCTCGAAATTAACATACTCACGCGGACCATGTCGCTTTCAATTTAATTTTCTTGGTTATCTCATTTAATACCATTCTCCAAAGTACTTATGAAAATTACACAAGTAAGCCACGTGGGGTGGACCGTTACTGCATAACTCCCACTACTTTAATGGTTTAAATATTTTTTATAGAAACCTCTTCTGACAAACTTATGAGAAACAGATATGAAGTAAGCCACGTGGGGTGGACCGTTACTCATATTGCTAAACACTTTGTCTAGAGACCGCATGTGGAGGTCTACATAATTTTAAGAATAAAACTAACTAGAAATAACCACAATTTAACTTTGAAATTAAATTCTTGAATTTTGACATACTCACTCGGACCATGCCGCATTCAATTTAATTTCTTAGTTATCTTATTTAAATCCATCATCTAAAGTACTCGTGAAAAATTATACGAGTAAGCCACGTGGGGTGGACCGTTACTGCATAACTCCCACTACTTTAATGGATTTAAATATTTTTATAGAAACCTCATCTGACAAACTTATGAAAGAACAAACATGAAGTAAGCCACGTGGGGTGGACCGTTACTCATATTGCTAATCACTTTGTCTAGAGACCGCTTGTGGAAATCTAAATAATTTTAATCATCCATAAAATTATTAAGCTTAGTCTTTTTTCTTTCAAAAGGTTTGATCATGCTCAACACATAATCCTAAACATGCTCATCTAGAACGCAACATGTAACACATGCTCGCAGAATTCTAAAACATGCTTAAGAAAACGATAAACCTAGCATGCTTGTCTAAGCGCAGTTAATAAACACATATTAACAAGCAAAGACAAAACAACATGCTAAGAGCATAAAGGATTAACACCACGGCATGCAAAGAACAGTAATAAAGAATTAAAATTCTTCGTGACCCCATTCGTGGAATCCCAACACTAAACTATTACATTTTGTAAAAAAAGTAAAACTCGGACCGAAAAGCTTCAAAACAAGCCCGTCTTTGAAACTAGGGTTTGGGGCCCCCTAGGGTTTCTTGAACTCGCGCCTACCTAGGGTTCGGGACACCCTAGGCGCCGCCGCCCACCACTGCCTTGACAGCAGACAGACGGACTCGGCCGCAGCCTGCCGGCGTGGCGCAGCTTCCCAGCGGAGGCAGCAAGCCTGCCGGCGCCCATACCAGAGAATGCATCGGAGCGTAGAAGCAGAAGTGAAGGAGACTAAAAAGAGCCGCTAGGAAAGCCAGAGAAGAAGACTGAAAGTGAGACAACACCAGCAAGGCCGCCCAGGAGCGAGAAGAAAGAATGCCAGGAGCAAAACAGCCAGAATAACGGCGAGAGACAGAAGCCAGCCATAGGAGGGTGCCTTGAAGCAGGCACAAGCCCGCGCGCGAACAGCAGAAAGACCGAGGCGACAGAATCAAGCGTGCAGCAGCAGCAGCCCGGCGTGCATCCTCAGCTCCTGGTCCCGGCAACCTCGGCAGATCCAGCACGAGAACAGCAGCAACGGCAGCAGCGGCCGCGCGACTCCAGCCGGGCACGCAGCAGCGCAAAGCACGCACGCGCAGCCCATGGCGCGCCCAGCCCCTGCTCGCCAGCCATGCTCCTCAGCCCTACCTTTGCCCGACCAGTCTCGCCCCTCGGCACCTCGCTGCCCTCTTTACTCTCCAACTCCGTTCTTCGATGTTGATTCGTCGTCGTCATCGTTCCGTTTTCCAACAATTACAGATTACAAAGGAAAACAAATACAATTTGAAACCCTAATCTAACCACGAATTTATCTCGTGGTGAAAAACGATTACAACGTCAAACGACGTATCCCACGAATCAACAAACCACGAAGAACAACAGCAGTAAAAACAAACGCACATTATTAATCGTACATAAATTAATAATAGAGCCAAGAAAATAATCCTGGGCTCTGATACCAATTGAAGGAATATTAAATTGAATTAACGTTCCGTTTGCCCGATGATCGTTTCTTGGATTATTATTAATCTATCATACAACGATTAATCCTAACATGCTCCTATGAATTTAACAACTGCACGTTGGAGTTAGAAAATACCTGAAGAATTCCTAAGAATTCGTCAATCTGTCGCTGAACAGGTCAGCCAACTTCAATGCTCCGTTTGACCCCTCAAACGACCTCCAATCGTATTTTGTGCAGAAATACGACTTCTTCGTCTTCGAGAGAGCTTTCCGTGGCCGCCTGATTCGTCTGAATCGGAGTTCTGTGGAGGAAGTTATGGCCGTTTTACGGAGACTGCCAGAACTTGGTTTCCTGCGAAAATCTGACTCCAGCTCTGATCTTCTCGACTGTATCCCGCTCAGCTTTTCACCGTTGGATGGACAACGATCTATGAAAGTCCCAAGAGAGAAATAAGCCCCACACGTTTTTCTTCCCTGCGCCCCACAGCTCTCAAAACCCTAATATTTTATCAGTGTGTTTTCCTGAGAGCTGACAGCTGTATTTAAATAAAATTAAATACGTGTGGGCACAGAATTAGTGTAGGAGGCGTCTTTCTCTCCTTCTAGGGCTAGGAGACATTGGGCCAGTCCAGGGACCAGATACAAGGAATAAAGATGGGCCTCAAATAAATTAATTTATCTATGGTCAGCCCAGACCATAATTAATTTATAAATATCAGTTCATTCCACTAGAGAACCGATACTGACTTACCCCTTTATTGCCGGTGATGAGTCGGGGGCTTGTATTTAGACTTATTAAATCTCCGTATTTAAAATATCCGACATCCATTAATTAATTAGAGCTCTGACAGCTTAAATTAATTAATCTCTTAATAATTCCTTAAGCAGTACCACTCAAACTTTATTATTACGCCTGAACTTAATCAACCTGCAGGGTTTAGCGTAATAAACCTTATTGAGCTCCTTAAGGGGATGTCATTATCCTATACCGGATACGGGTACTAATACAGATAATCAAATATAATATATTAACCGCTATCACCCAAGATACAGAGTACTCGAGTTAGCATATAACTTTCACCCATAGTAAGTCAAAGTGATATACGAATTAATATATATATCTGAACACTTATTAGTATTAAGATTTATAAGTCACCGAGATCTTGATTCTTCACTTAAGTCAGATAGAAGAATACATCTCAAACTGTGGTCCTATCAATACGTAATGACGTACCAGTATAGACAAGTAGCCAAGACAAACTACTTCCATCTATACTGCAGCCTAAACCAATAACTTGTCCTAGAGTTATTTCGGCTGTGATCATATTATATCTCTTAAGGTTATTCCAATTATATGGTCTTCTGTGATCTACAACACACCATATAATCTACTTATATAGAGATAAAGAACATACATATGCAATCATGAACACAATCAGATAGGAGATTAGATAGTGAACTTAGGAAACATTGTATACAAGCACAAAACGTTCTTGCTTTCAGTATACAAATCCAACAGTCGATGCATATCTACTAATGAGTTCATCTACGACAAGGAAAGCTTTAGTCCATTTTAGAGAACAACGTGGTTTCTCGGGCATGATTGGCAGTATTGACTGCATGCAATGGGAGTGAAAAAAATTGTCCTAATGCATGAGACAAACAATATACAGGAAAGTTGGATATGACATGCTTTCTTTGGAATACCAGGTTCATGCAATAATATTAATGTACTTTATGTTGGGCCCCGGGGTGCTACGAAACTGGGGTATGGGGAGGGGGGATACACCAGTAGGCTTTTTAAAATTTCTTGTTTTGTAAACTGAAAGCTGATATCAGTTTCTAACTGAAGCTGATGTCAGTGAAGTTGAAATAAAATCAGTTGAAAAAAAAGGTCAAGACTGCAACTGATGATGAATCAGTTTAGATAACTTCAGTGAGTGAAACAAGTCAACACACTTCAGTTCAGATAGGGTTCAGTCTTATCAGTTATAGAAAATCAGAGAAGTGTAAGTAATCCTGCTGATTATCCGAAGATTTATTAGTTGGACTGATTACACTTGAGCAGAAGCAAATTTAACTGAAAAAGCCTTTAGTATGTCAAGTTGTCAGTTTTTAAAGTTTAACCTTCTAGGTTATCAGTTTCAGTCGAAAAAGGTTTGTGCACAAACAACGAATTGAAGAACTGAAAGCAATAAGCAATAAACAACGAATTGAAGAACTGAAACAAATAAATAACAAATAACGAATTGAAGAACAAAGCGATAAACTCAGCCGTCCAAAGTGATGCTTATACTTTTAGGTTATCAGTTTCAGTCGAAAAAGGTTTCAATCGGCCGAAGGACAGCCGACCTCCTATGGCTCGTCTCCACCCTCCGTGATGCATGCCATGGAGGCCCAAGTTACGTTGCATATATGGGCTGATTTAATCGAGTCTTTTATTTATTTTTATTTTATTATTTTCGTGGGTTATATTAGGGTGGCTGAAATTGGGCCTTAGTTGAGTCAGTTTTGAGTTTTATACTTTGTTTTGACCAATGAATTGTTTCCTTATTAGATTAGGATTTGTTTTAAGTTGTTTCCTTGTTAGATTAGGTTTAGTTTTTGCCTATATACATGGCTGATATGTAGCCCACGAAAACTGAACCTATTTTTTAATCAAAATTGTGAGTTTTATTCTCTCCTGAGAGCTTTTCGAATTCCTCTTGAATATTCCAAGAGAATTCATCTATCGGCGTAACGACGAGTCAACCAACCCTCGTCGGGTGTCATTCATTGTCCTCGAGTTGTTGCGTCAACGTCACGTTGGGCTTTAGGGAATTCAATTCGCCTAAATCATTTCGTGTGTTAGATTCATAAGTTTTGGGATCTTCCATAATCTATCGTTCGTTATCAAGTCTTCCGCTAGCGTATTCATTTGAACGGTCCGACGTTTTGAGTTTTATACTTTGTTTTGACTAAGGATTTGATTCCTTATTATATTAGGGTTTGCTTTAAGTTGTTTCCTTGTTAGACTAGGTTTAGTTTTTGCCTATATATATGGCTGATATGTAGCCCATGAAAATAATAAAATAAAAATAAATAAAAGACTCGATTAAATCAACCCACATATGCAACGTAACTTGGGCCTCCATGGCATGCATCACTCCGGTTCTTTCTCCTACTCCAAAATTCGCCGCTTCCTTCTCTGCAACAGCAAACCAGCGTCGTCTTTCAACCACCACGCTTTCTCCTTCTTTTCTTATATCTACGGATTTTTCAGATTTGGAGTAGATCAACGAGTGATGCGGTGGGGGGGCTTCATCTTTCTTATCTCTGTGAAGATGGTGACACCGGTGGTGGTGGCCGAGGGCAGCGCTCTCCGTCTGAGAAGATGGTGGAGTCGCGGAGAGTGTCTGTGTGTGTGATATTCATTATGTTTGTGCAGGTTCTATGTGTGTGTGTGTGAGAGAAAGAGGTAGATAGAGTGGAAGGAGGGGAAGTCTTTGGTCGCGGATATGGCGGCCTGAGCGGTGGTGGCGGAACCCAGTGGCGGAGGTCGGCGTCCGGCGATGGTGTGCAGTGCAGGGTGCGGCGTTGTGGGGCGGCTGGGAGTGATAAGGGAGGCACTGGAGATGTTTGGCTGATTCACGACTTTCAAAATGACGCATTTTGAATGTTACAATATAACTACAAAACGACGTCGTATTACTTGAACTCTGGTGCATCCACGTCTGCAAATTCTGGGAGCCACGTGAACTAGAATTTTTGTTATCGTCAACGCATGTGCAAAATTGCAATTAAATCAATAGTTCGTGTATTATGGAATTAATTTTTAAGATCATATGCAAAATGAAAATTTGGTGAAACTTCGTGTATTTTCGGCTATTAACCCTTTAAATAATTTTAGGGGATATGAGAATAATTGGGCTTATAATTGGACATAAATATATATTGGGCCAATTTAGGCCCCAACAACATACCCATCGCCGAACAGTAAAGCGCAACTGTCAACGTTCACAATCACAAACAAACTGTACATTATGCTTCCGCCACTTGTACCTTCCTCTATATCCATTTCTTCTTAGTTCCGCTAGCGTATTCATTTGAACGGTCCGGCGTTTTGCGTTTTATACTTTGTTTTGACTAAGGATATGTTTCCTTATTAGATTAGGGTTTGTTTTAAGTTGTTTCCTTGTTAGACTAGGTTTAGTTTTTGCCTATATATATGGCTGATATGTAGCCCACGAAAATAATAAAATAAAAATAAATAAAAGACTCGATTAAATCAACCCACATATGCAACGTAACATGGGCCTCCATGGCATGCATCACTCCGGTTCTTTCTCCTACTCCAAAATTCGCCGCTTCCTTCTCTACAACAGCAAACCAGCGTCGTCTTTCAACCACCACGCTTTCTCCTTCTTTTTTTATATCTACGGATTTTTCAGATTTGGAGTAGATCAACGAGTGATGCGGTTGGGGGGGCTTCGTCTTTCTTATCTCTGTGAAGATGGTGACACCGGTGGTGGTGGCCGAGGGCAGCGCTCTCCGTCTGAGAAGATGGTGAAGTCCCGGAGAGTGTCTGTGTGTGTGTTATTCATTATGTTTGTGCATGTTCTATGTGTGTGTGAGAGAGAGAAAGAGGTAGATAGAGTGGTAGGAGGGGAAGTCTTTGGTCGCGGATGTGGCGGCCTGAGCGGTGGTGGCGGAACCCAGTGGCGGAGGTCGGCGTCCGACGATGGTGTGCAGTGCAGGGTGCGGCGTGGTGGGGCGGCTGGGAGTGATAAGGGAGGCGCTGGAGATGTTTGGTTGATTTACGACTTTTAAAATGACGCATTTTGAATGTTAAAATATAACTACAAAACGACGTCGTATTACTTGAAATCCGGTTCATCCACGTCTGCAAATTCTGGGAGCCACGTGAACTAGAATTTGTGTTATGGTCAACGCGTGTGCAAAATTGCAATTAAATCAATAATTTGTGTATTATAGAATTAATTTTTAAGATCATATGCAAAATGAAAATTTGGTGAAACTTCGTGTATTTTTCGACTATTAACCCTTTAAATAATTTTAGGGGATATGAGAATAATTGGGCTTATAATTGGACATAAATATATATTGGGCCAATTTAGGCCCCAACAACATAGCCGTCGCCGAACAGTAAAGCGCATGCAACTGTCAACGTTAACAATCACATACATACTGTACATTATGCTTCCGCCACTTGTGCCATCCTCTCTATCCATTTCTTCTTAGTTCCGCTAGCGTATTCATTTGAACGGTCCGACGTTTTGAGTTTTATAATTTGTTTTGACTAAGGATTTGTTTCCTTATTAGATTAGGGTTTGTTTTAAGTTGTTTCCTTGTTAGACTAGATTTAGTTTTTGCCTATATATATGGTTGCTATGTAGCCCACGAAAATAATAAAATAAAAATAAATAAAAGACTCGATTAAATCAACCCACATATGCAACGTAACTTGGGCCTCCATGGCATGCATCACTCCGGTTCTTTCTCCTACTCCAAAATTCGCCGCTTCCTTCTCTGCAACAACAAACCAGCGTCGTCTTTCAACCACCACGCTTTCTCCTTCTTTTTTTATATCTACGGGTTTTTCAGATTTGGAGTAGATCAATGAGTGATGCGGTGGGGGGCTTCGTCTTTCTTATCTCTGTGAAGATGGTGACACCGGTGGTGGTGGCCGAGGGCAGCGCTCTCCGTCTGAGAAGATGGTGGAGTCGCGGAGAGTGTCTATGTGTGTGTTATTGATTATGTTTGTGCATGTTCTATGTGTGTGTGTGAGAGAGAAAGAGGTAGATAGAGTGGAAGGAGGGGAAGTCTTTGGTCGCGGATGTAGCGGCCTGAGCGGTGGTGGCAAAACACAGTGGCGGAGGTCGGCGTCCGGCGATGGTGTGCAGTGCAGGGTGCGGCGTGGTGGGGCGGCTGGGAGTGATAAGAGAGGCACTGGAGATGTTTGGCTGATTCACGACTTTCAAAATGATGCATTTTGAATGTTAAAATATAAGTACAAAACGACGTCGTATTACTTGAACTCCGGTGCGTCCACGTCTGCAAATTCTGGGAGCCACGTGAACTAGAATTTATGTTATGGTCAACGCGTGTGCAAAATTGCAATTAAATCAATAGTTCGTGTATTATGGAATTAATTTTTAAGATCATATGCAAAATGAAAATTTGGTGAAATTTCGTGTATTTTTCAGCTATTAACCCTTTAAATAATTTTAGGGGATATGAGAATAATTGGGATTATAATTGGACATGAATATATATTGGGCCAAGTTAGGCCCCAACAACATACCTGTCGCCGAACAGTAAAGCGCAACTATCAACGTTCACAATCACAAACAAACTGTACATTATGCTTCCGCCACTTGTGCCTTCCTCTCTATCCATTTCTTCTTAGTTCCGCTAGCGTATTCATTTGAACGGTCCGGCGTTTTGAGTTTTTTACTTTGTTTTGACTAAGGATTTGTTTCCTTATTAGATTAGGGTTTGTTTTAAGTTGTTTCCTTGTTAGACTAGGTTTAGTTTTTGCCTATATATATGGATGATATGTAGCCCACGAAAATAATAAAATAAAAATAAATAAAAGACTCCATTAAATCAACCCACATATGCAACGTAACTTGGGCCTCCATGGCATGCATCACTCTGGTTCTTTCTCCTACTGCAAAATTCACCGCTTCCTTCTCTGCAACAGCAAACCACCGTCGTCTTTCAACCACCACGCTTTCTCCTTCTTTTTTTATATCTACGGATTTTTCAGATTTGGAGTAGATCAACGAGTGATGCGGTGGGAGGGCTTCGTCTTTCTTATCTCTGTGAAGATGGTGACACCGGTGGTGGTGGCCGAGGGCAGCGCTCTACGTCTTAGAAGATGGTGGAGTCGCGGAGAGTGTCTGTGTGTGTGTTATTCATTATGTTTGTGCATGTTCTATGTAAGTGTGAGAGAGAGAAAGAGGTAGATATAGTGGAAGGAGGGGAAGTCTTTGGTTGCGGATGTGGCGGCCTGAGTGGTGGTGGCGGAACCCAGTGGCGGAGGTCGGCGTCCGGCGATGGTGTGCAGTGCAGGGTGCGGCGTGGTGGGGCGGCTGGAAGTGATAAGGGAGGCGCTGTAGATGTTTGGCTGATTCACGACTTTCAAAATGACGCATTTTGAATGTTAAAATATAACTACAAAATGACGCATTTTGAATGTTAAAATATAACTACAAAACGACGTCGTATTACTTGAACTCCGGTGCATCCACGTCTGCAAATTCTGGGAGGCACGTGAACTAGAATTTGTGTTATGGTCAACGCGTGTGCAAAATTGCAATTAAATCAATAGTTCGTGTATTATGGAATTAATTTTTAAGATCATATGCAAAATGAAAATTTGGTGAAACTTCGTGTATTTTTCGGCTATTAACTCTTTAAATAATTTTAGGGGATATGAGAATAATTGGGCTTATAATTGGACATAAATATATACTGGGCCAATTTAGGCCCCAACAACATACCCGTCGCCGAACAGTAAAGTGCAACTGTCAACGTTCACAATCACAAACAAACTGTACATTATGCTTCCGCCACTTGTACCTTTCTCTCTATCCATTTCTTCTTAGTTCCGCTAGCGTATTCATTTGAACGGTCCGACGTTTTGAGTTTTTTACTTTGTTTTGACTAAGGATTTGTTTCCTTATTAGATTAGGGTTTGTTTTAAGTTGTTTCCTTGTTAGACTAGGTTTAGTTTTTGCCTATATATATGGCTGATATGTAGCCCACGAAAATATTAAAATAAAGGGTTAATAGCCGGAAAATACACGTACTTTCACGAAATTTGCAAATTGCACATGAGCTTCAAAAATAGCCTCAGAATACATGACCTTTTAATTTAGTTGCAATTTGCACATGGCGAAAGTTCCGACCACTCTTAAGTTTGACCGGCGATTTCGTGGCATTACGCGTGGCATTTTTTACACAGTGGCAAGCCACGCGTTCAAAACGACGTCGTTTCGATGTTTGTGTTCCATTTTAAACAAAGTTTGATTTTAATCAACGCCGCCTCCTCCTCCTTCTTTCCCGGCGAAGGGCGCCGCGTCTTCCTTCTTTCCCGGCGAAGGGCGCCTCCTCCTCCTCAGACCTTCCACCCGCAATTTCCCCAAATTTCATAAACCCTTCTTCCTCAATCTTTAGCTTTAAGTCTCTCTGATTCTCACTCAGCCAACGCCGCCGTCCCATTTCTGAAATTTGACAAAAGATCAATTTGACAACAAGTCAGGTATCTATTATTATATTTACAATTTAAGCGACTTGTTGTGATAATCTTTAAATGGACCTCTTTCGCTTTCTACTAAAATTGATTTTTCTTAATCCCTTTTCTCTGTGATGGCAGTATGCTGATTTGTAGGGTTTTTCTTAAACAAATAAAACTCAAAAAGTCAACAAACATACAAGTTTGGTGAAGAAATGCAGCGATCTCAACCGTGGCCCCGCCTCGGTGGCGCAACTGGGGAAGAAATGCAGCGATCTCGAAGATCCGGGAGATGTAGAGGTTGGTTGCGGCGATGTCAGGATTGCACGGGGCGGTGGAGTCGCTGGCGAAGATCTTGGGCTCGGTGGGGGATTTGGGGATTTAGGGGTTTTGCAAACTTAGTAGATCTATGGTAAACTGAGAAGTTCGTGGCGTGGTGGTGGAAGGCGGCGGCTGGAGACAAGGTCGAGCTGTGCGGCTGGACTGAGTGGTGGTGGCGGAACCCGGTGGAGGCAGTCGGTGTCCGGCGATGGTGTGCAGGGTACGGCGGTTGGGAGTTTTCCTTTCTTTTTTTTTCTTTTTTTTTAATTTTTATAATTAGACTCACTTAAAACGACGTCGTTTTGAGTGTTAAAATATAACACAAAATGACGTCGTATTATTTGAACGCCGGAGAGTCCACGTCGACAAATTCCGGGAGCCACGTCAACACCGATTAATGTGTTGGTCAACGCGTGTGCAATTTACAACAAAATTAAAAGGTAATGTATTATGAGGCTATTTTTAAAGCTCATGTGCAATTTGCAAATTTCGTGAAAGTTTGTGTATTTTTCGGCTATTAACCCTAAAATAAAAACAAATAAAAGACTCGATTAAATCAACCCACATATGTAACGTAACTTGGGCCTCCATGGCATGCATCACTCTGGTTCTTTCTCCTACTCCAAAATTCGCCGCTTCCTTATCTGCAACAACAAACCACCGTCGTCTTTCAACCACCACGCTTTCTCCTTCTTTTTTTTATATCTACGGATTTTTCAGATTTGGAGTAGATCAACGAGTGATGCGGTGGGGGGGCTTCGTCTTTCTTATCTCTGTGAAGATGGTGACACCGGTGGTGGTGGCCGAGGGCAGCACTCTCCGTCTGAGAAGATGGTGGAGTCGCGGAGAGTGTCTGTGTGTGTGTTATTAATTATGTTTGTGCATGTTCTATGTGTGCGTGTGATATCTATAATCAAAGAAGGGACTGCTTCGAGTGAGCCTTACTCCAAGATAGAGAGAACAGAGAGAGGAAAGGATAATTTCATTCAACTGATAATCCAATCCTGATACAAAGGTACTGCTAAATAGGAAAAGAAGAGGCATAATGCCGTTACTACTGCCGATCTCTCGGCTATCTCTAACCGTAAGGAAAAGGACAGGAGAGGGGACCATTTGAGGGAAAGCAAAAGAAAGCAACAGATAAACCCTAGCTAATACATCTCGTAGTCTCGGAAGCGGCTGGGTAGAGCCCTCATGCGCTCGGGCTTGCTGACTTCATTTGGGCCTTCATAGTTTGGGCTCATAATTTCTTCTTGGGCTGATGTATCCAATGTCACCCCTGACCCGATTCCCTCAGAGGTCTCAACTGTAACATTCCCCATTCCTTCAAAATCAACCTTGTCCTCAAGGTTGAAGGTAGGAAACTGGCGATGCAAGTCCTCCCTGACTTCCCAAGAGGAATTCTCTGGTGGCTCACCCTGCCACTGAACTAGGACCTGGCATTGTGGTCCAGCAGACGTCAGAATTTGGCGCTCACCACATATTGCTAGAGGCTTCGGGACAGGGTAAGAGTCAGAGGATTCGTCAGGCAGAGTGCAAACCGGAGTAGAGCCGGAGTCGATAAAGCGCCGGAGCTTGGAGATATGGAAAACAGGGTGGATGCGGCTGGATGAAGGGAGCTCCAAACGATAAGCCACCGAACCGATTCTCTCGATGACAGTGAATGGGCCATAATAACGCTGGGCTAGCTTGGGCAGTTGACGGCCTCGAACGGATGTTTGGCGATATGGCTGCAAACGCACGAGCACTTTATCTCCAACCTGAAATTCCAAATCGCGGCGGTGGCGATTCGCTTGCTGCTTCATACGTAGTTGGGCGCGGTGGAGGTTTTCTTTCAGTTGAATGAGTAACTGATCTCTCTGTTGTAGCAACTCATCTAAGGCTTGAATTTTGGTCATGCCGGAGGAGTAACGAGGAATCATCTGGGGCTGACGTCCATATAGAGCCTCAAACGGAGTCATCCGGATGCTGTGGGAGTAAGAGGTGTTGAGAGAATACTCTGCCCACCCCAAGTGTGCAGCCCAAGTGGTCGGCTGAGCCAAAGTGAAAGATCGAAGGTATTGCTCGATGGTGCGATTAGTAACCTCGGTTTGCCCGTCGGTCTGGGGATGAAATGCGGTACTATGTTTGAGAGTAGTGCCGCTCATCTTGAATAGTTGTTGCCAGAAAGCACTAAGAAAGATAGGGTCCCTATCGGACGTGATAGAATTAGGAAACCCATGTAGCTTCACCACCATCTCCAAAAACAGGGCAGCCGTTTTTGCAGCTGTAAATGCAGTTGGAAGCAAGCCGAAATGAGCGAATTTTGTGAGACGATCAACTACCACGAGTATCACAGTGCAACCACGACTCATTGGCAATCCCGTGATAAAATCCATGGTAACATCCTCCCAGACTTGGTTCGGGATCGGGAGGGGTTGGAGTAGTCCAGCTGGGGGTAGTGTAGAGTACTTCGTCTGTTGGCATATTAAGCAGGAGGCCACAAATTCTTTCACCGCTGAGTGCATACGGGGCCAGTAAAACGAAGATGCCAACCGCACTAGGGTCCGCTTGACACCACCATGACCGGCCATCGGGGTGGCGTGAGCTTCAAATAGAAGACGGGGAATAAGTACTGAGGTGCAGCTGATATAGATACGATGTCTGAAACGGATAATCCCATCAGCTACAGAATAGTCGGAACCAAGTTCCCCACCAAGGAACTTACGGTTAAGTTCACAAAGATCCGCATTCCGCGAGTTCTCTTGCTGAAGGGTTACCAATATTTCTGGCAGCGGTGAACTCTGTACGGACAAAGAATAGCTAGCCAATTCTCCCTCGGCCTCGGTTTCTTTTGTCGGACGTCGGGAGAGGGCATCAGCGGCGAGATTAGAAGCCCCAGTACGGTATTCAATTCTGAAGTGAAACCCAAGCAGCTTGCGCACATATTTTTGTTGTTCCGGGGTTTGGATGGTCTGCTGCATAAGTTCGCGGATGCTCTGTTGATCCGTCCTAATGATGAAGAAACGCCCGAGCAAATATTGGCGCCACTTACGCACTGACTCCACAATGGCTAACAGCTCCTTGGTGTAAACTGAGGAAGCTTGCATCCTTCGACAAAGCTTCTTGCTAAAGTAAGCGATGGGTTGTTCCATCTGCATCAAAACCGCGCCGATCCAGGTCTCAGAGGCATCCGACTCAACAATGAAGGGTACTGAAAAATCAAGAAGACGGAGCACCGGAGTGGTGGATAACGCCACTTTCAACTGCTCAAACGCCCGCTCAGCCTCTGGAGTCCACAGGAAGGGCCCGGCACGAAGGAGGTCGGTGAGAGGGGCCGCTATCCCTGCATAATATCGCACGAACCGCCTGTAATAACCCGTTAAACCCAAGAACCCACGAAGTTGTTTGATGGTTCGAGGTGTTGGCGATGTCTGCATAGCCTCAATTTTCTCAGGATCTGCTTGAACTCCCCCACCCGACAAAATGTGTCCCAAATACGCGACCGAAGACTGTCCAAAAACACACTTGGAAGCCTTTAAGACAAACTCTTGTTCACTGAGTCGTTGAAGGACCTGTTGGAGGTGAGAAACATGGTCTTCCAATGAAGCACTATATATGAGAATATCATCAAAAAACACAACAACAAAACGATGGAGAAATTGAGCAAATAATTGATTCATGGTAGCCTGAAAGGTCGATGGCGCATTGCAAAGGCCAAAGGGCATGACAAGGAACTCGTAGTGACCGTCAGTGGTGCAGAACGCTGTTTTGGCAATATCCCGGTGGTGGACCCGAATTTGATGATACCCGGAGCGAAGATCCAGCTTTGTGAATATACGGGCCTGCCCTAAATCATCGAGCAATTCATCAATAGTAGGGATAGGGAAATTATCTTTGACTGTCACAGCGTTGAGGGCGCGGTAGTCTATGCAGAAATGAAACGTCCCATCTTTCTTACGGACGAGCAGTACCGGCGAAGAGAATGGCGAGTGACTCGGTCGGATAATGCCTTGTTCTAGCATTTCAGCGACTAATTTGGCCATCTCTTGCTTCTGAAATTGAGGGTACCGGTAGGGGCGGACATTGACGGGGGCCGTGGATGGGTGGAGGTGGATTCGATGGTCAATGGCCCGGTGTGGCGGTAACCCCGTAGGAGGAGAGAATAAGCGGTGGTACTGACGCAGTAGGGAAGACATCACTTCAGGAGTAGTATCTGGAACCTCAAATTGGCCCATCATGGTAGGCCCATCAAGCAATGGGTTGGGCCGAATGTAAACAACATATAACGAGTCCAATACCTTGTCATGGATCGCAGCAGTCAACTGAGAAAACGAGATGGGATGAACCGCAATTGAGGGGTCACCGATTAAGGTGATGGGCTTGCCATCGCGTTGGAACACCATCGTCTGGGCGGCGTAATCATGAGTGACGGGGCCCAAGGTTTGCAACCACTGGATACCTAAAACCACCGATGGGCTGGCGATCTTGAGGACATGGAGGTCCACTGACAACGTACAATCTTGAATCTCGATTGGCACTGCATAACAAATTTAGGAGCATGTGAGGTAATCCTCATTACCCACGTAGACACGAAATGGTGGAATCGCTGCGACGGTGAGCTTAAGGGATTGAACCACTGTTGGTTGTATGAAGTTGTGGGTACTCCCACTGTCCACCAACACTCTCACAGAGTGGCGATTGATAGTGCCCTCAAGGTGGAGAGTACGGGGGCGGCCTAATCCGGAGAGGGTGTGAAGGCTGGAGATGTCCCCGCACACCGCGGCATCTGGTGTGGGCAATTCCTGAGATGGCACCTCCTCTTGGGATATGAGATCAGTCTCAGTGTCAATAATCTCTGCCTCATCATCCGTACCCAAGAGCCCGTAGAAACGACTCCGGCAACGATGCCCCGGTGACCACTTTTGGTCGCAGTTATAGCAAACGCCCTTATCTCGTTTCTCGCGGAGCTCCTGCGGCGTAAACCGGCGGACTGGTAAGGTAGGACCTGGTGGAGGTCCTGTAAGGAGTGGCGTGGACTGAGATTTAGGGGGCTCCGGTGGGCGGCTCCCCACCGTTGGGGAATGAGAATGAGGTGTGGTAGAGAAGGGCACAAATGATATTGGTGTCGCTTTGACAGGAGTTCGGGCTAGCCAGCGTTGCTCTTGCCGCGTTTCCGCCAAACGGGTCTCGTAAGCGCGAGCCAGAGCAAACGCCTCCATGAGGGTGGAAGGTTTGGCAAAAGAAAGCTCACGGCGGATGTCAGGCTTTAGCCCCGTGACAAAAAAACTGATCAACAAGGATTCTGAAATCCCTTTAACCTTGTTCATAAGCTCCTCAAATTCAGCTTGAAAATCACTCACCGATGACGTCTGCGTCAGTTTGGAGAGAGCGCCCTGAGGGTCCTCGTAAAGGGACGCACCAAAGCGGTGGCGGATGCTATGGAGGAAGACGGGCCAAGTGGAGATGAGTTGGTTTGATTTCATCCACTGAAACCAAGAAGCTGCTCGTCCCTCCATGTGGAAGGAGACGATGCGGAGGCGGTGGTCCTCCGGAGTGTTGTGGTAGGCAAAAATTTCCTCCACTCGAAAAATCCACCCAGCTGGATCGGATCCATCAAAGCGAGGAACATCCATTTTCATGGAATGAAATGGCGGTGGAGCATTTGGGTCGGGCGGCGGGGGCGGTGGTGGATGACGAGAGAAAGACGACGATGTGGAGCCGGAGTGAGAGGTGAAGTGAGTTTCCTTCGTAGCCATGAAACGCTGAAGAACCGAGTTAGTTTCAGCAAGGGCAGTGGAGGTTGCTGCCACCGCATCGTTGGTCGCCGCCAGTTGGTCGGCGGATGCTGTGATGTGAGTTGCCATCTGATTTTGAAGGACCTTGATAGCAGCGAGAATCTCCGAGTTCGCCATAGAATCAATGAAAGCACCAATTGATATCTATAATCAAAGAAGGGGCTGCTTCGAGTGAGCCTTACTCCAAGATAGAGAGAACAGAGAGAGGAAAGGATAATTTCATTCAACTGATAATCCAATCCTGATACAAAGGTACTGCTAAATAGGAAAAGAAGAGGCATAATGCCGTTACTACTGCCGATCTCTCAGCTATCTCTAACCGTAAGGAAAATGACAGAAGAGGGGACCATTTGAGGGAAAGCAAAAGAAAGCAACAGATAAACCCTAGCTAATACATCTCGTAGTCTCGGAAGCGGCTGGGTAGAGCCCTCGTGCGCTCGGGCTTGCTGACTTCATTTGGGCCTTCATAGTTTGGGCTCATAATTTCTTCTTGGGCTAATGTATCCAATGTCACCCCTGACCCGATTCCCTCAAAGGTCTCAACTGTAACAGTGTGAGAGAGAGAAAGAGGTAGATAGAGTGGAAGGAGGGGAAGTCTTTGGTCGCGGATGTGGCGGCCTGAGCGGTGGTGGCGGAACCCAGTGGCGGAGGTCGGCGTCCGGCGATGGTGTGCAGTGCAGGGTGCGGCGTGGTGGGGCGGCTGGGAGTTGATAAGAGAGGCGCTGGAGATGTTTGGCTGATTCACGACTTTCAAAATGACGCATTTTGAATGTTAGAATATAACTACAAAACGACGTCGTATTACTTGAACTCCGGTGCGTCCACGTTTGCAAATTCTGGGAGCCACGTGAACTAGAATTTATGTTATGGTCAACGCGTGTGCAAAATTGCAATTAAATCAATAGTTCGTGTATTATGAAATTAATTTTTAAGATCATATGCAAAATGAAAATTTGGTGAAACGTCGTGTATTTTTCGGCTATCAACCCTTTAAATAATTTTAGGGGATATGAGAATAATTGGGCTTATAATTGGACATAAATATATATTGGGTCAATTTAGGCCCCAACAACATACCGGTCCCCGAACAGTAAAGCGCAACCGTCAACGTTCACAATCACAAACAAACTGTACATTATGCTTCTGCCACTTGTACCTTCCTCTCTATCCATTTCTTCTTCAGTTCTTTTTCCACTAGTCTATCTAGAAACCAGACAAGACAAACCGTAGACTTCATTTGTACTCTCTCTCTCTCTCTCAACTGACAAACCCCACGACCCGCCACCAACCTCCCACCGCCGCCGCATCTCGGCCACAATGTTCAGGGACGTCTCGGCGTGCAGCACCTACAACTACGGCGACGCCCTCTACTGGGACGCCCGTTACATTCAAGAAGTCGAATGCGGCTCCTTCGATTGGTACCAGCGCTATTCAGCTCTGCGTCCCTTTATACGCAAATATATCCACCCTAATTCGCGCGTGCTCATGGTTGGTTGTGGAAATGCTGGTAAATTACTTTTTTTTTTTTTTCATTTGAGGAACTGATTTTGGCTTCGGCTTTATCTAATTAGTGGTGTCGTTTTTGTGAATTAGTTGTATTTTGCTGGAAAGATGTGATTTTGAGCTGCGTCTTTATGTTGCCGGATTTCTTTGAGATGATTCTCCATGAACTGCCTCAAACAGTGATTCGCGTATTTTTACGAGTTATGTATGAAGAAATAATGTTTTGATTAGTTCATGTAATTACCTTTGGCGAGGGTGGGGATGAATTGAGCTATTTCTGGCTGTTACTATTTAGAGGCTATATATTGAAATATATCCCAAACTATATCACCGTTTTTCCAATTATATCCTGAAACGTCGACTTTGAAGTGGCTTGCCGTCAATATCACATAAGCTGGAACTGAAAATTTTGTCCGGAGATATATTTACATATTTTTTCCTAATTTTGGTATTAATTGGTTAAAGGGTAATTTACTATAGGACTGAGAAAAAAATAATAGTTTGGGATATATTTGACTATTTAGCGTTATTTTGTTATTTTCTTTGAGCATTGATGCTCTCCCTTTCCTCGCCGAGGAAGGAGTTTGCATATTTATCGTGTTGTCTCTATAATTATTCTGTATAGGGACTATTTACCGAGTTTGTGAATTTTGGGTTTTATGCCTACATGTGTGAGTGTGACGGAAGCTTGTGCTTTATAACATCTCCAAATAGATGATGTCAATTTCGCTTGTTAGTTATCTCGGAGGACATGGTTAAAGATGGGTTCGAGGATATAATGAACATCGACATATCTTCTGTGGCTATCGAGATGATGAGAAAGAAGTATGAGAGTGTACCTCAACTTAAGTGTATCCTCAAAAATGCTATACTTAATTTCTTAACCATACAATGGAAATTGAGTGCTTTTGTTTGTTTCTGCTGCTAGATCGTCAAATAAATGATCTTTCAACATTATTGATTGCTTAGGTTTTGATCTTTCCCTTTTTAGGTTAGTATAAATTTTTTCCCTTGATCTCCTTAAAAAGTTATTCAGACATACAAATGGATGTTAGGGACATGAGTTTATTTCCTGATGATTCGTATGAGAGTGTCATTGATAAAGGTAAGTGGAAGTCATTTTCCGATATGCGTTGCAAAGTTTGAAATTTTGTTCATGTGCTGTAAATTAATCAAATATTTTGCCTGATATTTTGCGTGACCTGCTGACCTGCATAATAGGGACTCTTGATTCATTGATGGTGAGTTGGATATACATCTTTCTTTCTTTTCATCATCTCTTTACTTAAATAGCTGACAACTTTTTTTGTCGATTTTTTTTCTTTAGTGTGGTACTGATGCTCCATTAAGTGCTTCTCAAATGTTGGGTGAAGTTAGCAGGTTCTAGGACTTCTATGTTTTCATGCTGCTTGTTTAAATTCCATCTCTTTTTCTTTTGGTTGGGTTGGGTTTATGTAACCTTGCGTGTTTTTTTTCTGTTGTATGACTTGTTTCTAATTATCCGCTTGCAGGCTTCTTAAACCTGGAGGAGTTTATATGTTGGTAAGTATGGCTAAATATGTTATAACTTGCCATGTTCTTGATATCAAATTGTCGCTCAAAGTAGATTTTCCTACTCTGGCTTGTTTTCAGATAACGTATGGCGATCCTAATGTGCGGATGCCCCATATAAACCGGTCAGTTTACAATTGGAAAATCGAATTGTATATCATACGTAAGTCTACTCTTCCTACTGCACAGGAATTCCATTACTATTATTAAGTGTCACAACTTGGATTTGGTGAATCATCACTGCAAGGATGTCATTATACTTTTTTTTTCCTGGTTTTCTTTTGCCTTTTCCTGAAATATTCCGTAACCGTTTTCTTCAGCCACAGTTGGTTATCTTAAATAGAGTGCTCATCCTTAATAAATGTGGGAAAATACATATGCACCTTTAGAGCTTCATAAATATAATGAATCATTCTTCATAAATGTGAAATACTAATATATTGTGCGTCTTTAGACCTTTAATCACATACTGATCAGGCACAACTCTTTGCAGAGTCAGTTAATGTCCATGGAATCAAAACCTGACCTAAAATCGGATAAGAAAGGCATGATAGATTAGAAATTGTAGATCGCCAACTGCAAATCCTAAGTTTATACAACCCCATGAATACCAATACGGCAACACCAATACATCTCCGATTGCTTGTTTTCCCTCTTGACTTCCCACACAAATGCTAATCCATGCTCCTCTTCTACAAACTATTTTAACTAAAAAAAGAGCTTCCACTGCAAATACAGACACATATATGAAATAAATCTTAGATTGTTAAACTAGAAGGGATAGAAAACAAGATATTCCATCTATGTATTCACTCTCATTTAATTTACTCCCATGAGAATGAGACTAATATATTTAATTTTTATCTTTAGTGACTGGCCTTCTGCTCTTTATGACTGTTTCATAAATTCTTTTACCCGGGATCATCAATCAGGCTTTTTTTTTTTTTTGAGAACAATCAGGCTAATTGATGGTTATTTATTTTGTTATCGGATTGTTTCTTTTATTTTATTCACATACTACAAGTTCTCACTAAGTTATTGGAGTAAGAATAGGTACAGACTTTCTTATTGGAATGCTGAGAATCTTCTTACTGTAGTCATTATTAGCAAAGAGATTGAAAACTACAAATCGTAATCAAAGATTAATCTTGGTTGGAACTGATCTCTAAAGGAAGAATCATGAAATTTTCAGTGAATTTGGTTGAAACTCTTTGTTTGTTTGGTCTATGATGATACTCTTTGTAATGAATTTCTTGAGACGGAGATACTGTGGTATGGAAATGTTGATATCCCTATCGAACGTAGCAGCTAGACCTGGATTTCAGAAGCCCGGTGGAGCCACTGCTTTGAGGTCACACCTCGACCCCATTCCTCTCACGGAGAAAGGCCTACTTCCTGCAGATTATGTGATGGAAGATCCAGATTCGCATTTCATTTATGTGTGTAAAAAGGTAGATGTACCAACTGATCTCTCCAACAAATCTGCTGATGATACAATGAAGAGATAATACATAGAACATGGTGTGAAGGTTTGTTCCTTTCGGCATTAATATAGCCAACGTCACTTAATTATTTCAATTATTTAGAACCTATTATTTTCTTAGCATGTGACCTATGTAGAGGCATTCTATGGCAGTTAGCTCCTGATAACCGAGATAGGCGTTAGTACTTCACCGGAGCGGTAAAAAGAGGAAGAGGCTCGTCTGGACAACGGAGAAATGGTTGCTGGATGGAAAATATGAGATTACACTACCAAGTTTGTGTTTGATTCCCAACTAACTGGTAGTGAATAGGGGACATAGATTACACTCTCCATATTGCTGAATTATATATCATTGATACATGCCAATATGCCATGCCTCTCGGAAAATAATTCTGGTAAGTTCTGTTTATGTTTTAACAGATAAAGTAAGCTTGATTGATCCAATCTGTTGAAGTAGTGTTAGAATTTCTTGCTGTCACTAGAGCATCTGCTGGTTGGAAATGCATGTGTTATTTAGCAGTAACTTAGGGAACATGATATAAAATTTGGTGTTTTACACTTGCAACAAAGTAATACTACTACTTATTTAGATTTCGAATTTCAATACCTTGCTAATTAATTGCTCTACCTATGCCCCGGCTGTCGATGTAAGAAAAGTTAAATCTTGAACATGCTTTCTGGGAATTTTCAAGATTTTGAAATTTAGTATTACCAGCTCATATTCTCCATAAGTTGGGGATGATTCTACTTATCATCCTAACTTAATTTTTATTGCTGCCAAACTTGTATTTTTTTAATTTGCATAAACATTATATGAAATGAAAAATACTGGCTCTTCAACCCTAACCGCAAACGCCTCAAGTCCAAGACAATGATTGACTCATCAAGTTAATCCCCAAATGAAGTTTTGTATGATTCCATTCCACTTGACCCGCTTCGACAGATCCGACCCGAGGCCGGAGTTGAATGAAGATCCATGTGGCAGTCCATGAGATTAATGGGTTTTTTTTAGGAATTTTAGAATTTGATTTGATGCCACCGGAACTTAATTCACGTATTTGAGTTGGCAACATTCAAACAAGAACGGCGTCGTTTGTTTCTTTTTAAAATTTCATGTGTGTAGCTGGTTCGAATAAAATCGTCAGGGCACTATTGTGAAACATTGGAGACCAAATTGCATTATGCTAATGTTAGGTTACCGATATAAAAATGGTTCATAAATTAACGTTATAATACTTCATAGTCCATTCAAATTCAATTGCCCACATTTCTTTATTTTGATGTCTTATTTTAATAGGATACTAGTACATCTTTCCGTGCGATGCACGGGCCACGATATATTTATTTATTTTTAAAATTTTAATTTATATAAATATATTATTCCCTCCGTCCCACTCTAATAGGTTCGTTTTCCTTTTTGAGACGTCTCACTCCAATAGGCTCGTTTTTCATTTTCAGTAAAGAAAATGTACTTAATTGATGTAAACCACGCCACTTACTCCTGAAAAGTTAGTTTCTTAATCTCTGTGCCAAAAAGAAGTTAGCCTATTGGAGTGGGACGAAGGGAGTATTATTTATGAGTTAAATTAATTAATAACAAAAAAATTCTGTTAATTTAAATATTAATATTTGATAATTTATCAACTTAATGAGTAGGAGTATAAGTATTAAATTTGATGAGTATTGTATAATAATTAAATTTACTGATTATAAAGCATATAATTTAAGTGAATCTCATTTTGAGCAAATAACACTAAAACTATCAATAACAGTATTAATAGACGTCATATAATAATTTTGGGCTCTTAAAAAGTACGAACTGCATTATTATTAAAAGTTCATATTTAAATAGCCCAAAAAAATTACAAAAATAGAAAAA
Organism: Salvia miltiorrhiza; assembly: GCF_028751815.1. Lineage (NCBI taxonomy): Eukaryota > Viridiplantae > Streptophyta > Magnoliopsida > Lamiales > Lamiaceae > Salvia > Salvia miltiorrhiza. The sequence continues at coordinate 19,897,149 of NC_080387.1, forward strand.
ATACGAATAATCTAAAAACAAAATATAACAACAAATATGTTTATACAAACAAATAAATAATTTGTACATATTATTAAATAAATCTATATTACATTTTAAATTCTAATTTTAAGATAAATAACTATTTTTTTTACAAATTCATATTGAAATTTCCTTCTCCTTAATTGCATTAAATTAAAATAATTATAATCAAGCAATCATGTAAGTTTTTTTGCAAGAAAAAAAAAGACATTTAATTATTTTTTCACCAACAAACGAAAACAAAATAAAATAACTCATCTTTTATAGTATTATATAAAGATGTATATACTTTATGTCAAATCTTATAAAAAAAATATTATAATGATATTTTTCTATTTTTCTAATATTATAAATATCTGAAGAAAGAAAGAGAGTAAAATAAAATGGTTCAAATAAGTTCAAAGAAAGGAGAATATAACACAAACCTTGTATATTAAAGATTATACATAACACAAACTTAACAAAATTTGGTATTTTTTAAAAAACTTTAAAATTTATATAGTTTAAAATATTGTCTACTCTATCTCAAATTTGAGATAGTTCTTTGATATTTGATTATTATTTTCTGTAAAATTAAAATTAATAAATATTTTTATAATATCGTCTCAACGTTTGTTGATAATAGTGCATCATATTTTTTAATTAAAAGTTTTTATTTACATATTTTTATGTTATGTTTGATAAAGAAATTCAACAAATAAATTTGATGTTTTATTTGTTCTTTTTATCAAAAGAGAAGAGAACATGATAAATTTTGTGGAGAGAGATTAATATATAGATAATATAAACGTGGAGTGAATAAGGAGAGAGGGGAAAAAAATGAAAGAATATAGAAAAAGAAAGAGGAGAGAGAAATATAATCACTTTAAAATTTTAAATTATAATAACTTATTTATTTCAAATTCACATTTAATGATTTTTATATCAAATTAAAAATCTTGTCATGATCTTTATTTTAAGATACATGTCGAATATATTTTCATAAATTAAATTTAAAAAAATTTAGAAAATCATCTAAATATGAAAAATAGGTTAGAAGAGGGAAAAATTTGGAATTGAGAAAAAATGGGTGAATGTATAAGAAAATGAGGAGAGAGAAAATGTGGGAAAAAGTGATAGTAGATGAAGCGTAACTTATCTTAAATTCTACTTTTCTCTCTCCTCTCATCCCACTCTCTTTTAATTTCTAAACTTTTATCCTTAATTGACATTATAATTGCAAAAATACCATTAAATTGGCGGGAATAAAACTGGTGTTTTATATTATATATAGATTTCTCAAAATAAAAAATCAATACATAACAAACATCTCACATCCAAGCAATGTGAATTCCTATTTGTAAATAGCAAGGTCTAGAGTTCAAATCACATAGCTCCTTTTACCTCAAGTAAAAAAAAAAGATCAACATAATTTATTATTTACATCAGATATCCTTGTATCCCACAAATAATTACCTATATTTTTAGTTAAAAGAATATGTTAATTTCTCTCTTCTACCTTTTTGACAAATACACTTTAAAATAAAATACTTTATGAATAATGTTTTATTATACATTATTTATCTTTTTAATAATTATGCCCAGGCCGTATAACCTATTGAATTAGTACGGAGGAAGTATAGCGTTTTTCCTTCATAATATAGCCTTGCTATAAATGTAATTAAGGTTGGCCAATTGATTGGTTGGGCTGGGCTGGGGTTTGGCCAACGGAAAGTTAGATGAATTATCCTTTTTCCTTTTCCTTTCTTATATTTCTTTTGCTGGGTATGACACTGATCTTTGCATCTCTTTTCTTTGACTCGTGAATAAAAACCTAGTAGTTGTTGTGGGCAAATTAAATTTGTGCCCTTTTAAAATTTTTAATGGAAAATAATAAATTAGATATTAAATTATACTCTTTTTGTCTAGGATGTCGAAAAGTGTGATATATTTGTCATCTAGATCCCTTCATAATAAGAGTGGTATTTTTATTTTAGTACACATGCCCTTATATTTTTAATTTTATTCACAATTAATATTAAAAAAAAAAGTATCTCACAAACTATTTATTAATTATGTAACAAATCAATTTTGGTGGATCTATTTCTCTATTTTATACCTATCTTCCAATTGATGATTGGGTGTATAACTACATTTACAGATTATTTATTAAAACTCGTGCTCTCAAAATCACACCATAATTTTAGGGTTAAGGGGGAGTATATTTATTTATATTATGGGTTATTTATAGGGGCTATAAATAGTGTTAATAGGCAAAAATGTCCTCTCTTATTATACAAAGCAATCTATACCCTAATTGTGTGAATCACCGAAAATGCCCTTTGAATGTGATGGTTGTGCATTGTTTTCCACAAAAGGTCTTACACATCTATGACAAAGTCTTACACATGTATGACAAAAGTTGTTAAAGTGTAAGAAAAACATCAATGTCATCAATTTAAAGATTGAAATCGGTCAAATAAGTGTTGAAAAAAGTGAAAGACTGAAACAAAATATAATATTTATTTATTTTTGAATTAAAATCCAAGGTTTCAGAAGTAAATCATAGGCTAGTTAATCAATGGAATATAAATACTAAAAATTAACACAATCCATATTGGCACTCAAAACACACAATGGATTAAAAAAAACATGTGTCCGACCGGAAAAAACAAGTGCCCGGCCGGTGAAACATTGTGTCCGGCCGGCCGATCGGACATATTTTTTTTTAATTTTTTTAAATTGATTATAAACGACAAATATGACGTGAAATAGCCTTGTCAGTAAAGTATTCACGTGAAACGCTCTAATTTCATTGAAATTCACGTGAAATGAATGAATCTTTGTTTATATATGAGATCTCGACGGACACACTCCATTGCAAAGTGAAAAAACACTCGAACTCTCTATATAATATTTTCCAAGTGGTGAAGCTAGTATTTGTGAATTATCTCATCCCAAATTTAAAGGTATGTCATTTTACGTTTGAAATGTAATTTAAGTTGATTATTATTTATTTTCAATGTTTTTTTTAATCCTATATGCTTATGTGAATTATTAAGCATATTATAGCATACTTTATTATTTAAAGCTACGTTTGAAGGAATATATGTGAATTAGAGCACATTCTATCATGTTTTAAAGTATTAATTAGTAATTATTACTTACATTTTAGTTATATACATATATTGCTACATAATTCATGTTAACATGCTCGAAAATCATGTGTCTGCCTGGACAAGTGTCCCTAAAAATGTCTCCGGCCGTGTGTCATTACATATTATGTAATACACGACCGGACACATTTCCTCGGAAATTTTCCCAGACGGACAGATGTTTTTCAAGCATATTAACATGTTATATGTTGTATTTTTACATTTAATCCCAAATTCAAAGTGAATTAGAGCACATTCTAGCATGTTTTAAAGTATTAATTAGTAATTATTACTTAAATTTTAGTTATATACATATATATTGCTACATAATTCATGTTAACATGCTCGAAAACCATGTGTCCGCTCGGACAAGTGTCCCTGAAAATGTGTCCGACCGTGTGTCATTATAGATTATGTAATACATGACCGGGCACATTTCCTCGGAAACTTCCCTGAACGGACAGATGTTTTTCGAGCGTATTAATATGTTATATGTTGTATTTTTACATTTCATTCCCTTTACATCATATATTTATTTATTTATTATTTTTTCTGTAGATGAAGGAATATGGGAGATACTTTGTGGTTAATTATGGAGGTGCCTTCAATGGTTATGAGTACATCGGCGGCTCTTCTAAGGGTTTGCATATTTTCGGAGACACCATGGCTACTACGTTGTACATGATAAATCACCTGATGTTGAAGAATTCATTGAGCACTAATTACAGCTTGTATTATTTGACGAAGAGATTAAATGATAGGGTCTACAGTAAAAATCTCCTTGCCGATGACAATGATTTGCTTCAGTTGTTGGTGTCCCAGCCACATTTTTCTGAGATTTATGTTGTCGAAGACGTGTCTAGTGGAGGAGTGTATGTTCCTTCATTCGATCTCCCTCAATCTTCCGCATATGGAGGTGAATCTAATGCAATATTCGAAGGTGGGGACGGATTGGAAGCAATCCAAAGATATGCTTATTTAGACTTATCAGCCGGAGATTCACCAGCGCAAGAAATTGTTGAACCGTCGATCACTTGGGGTAATCATCAGTCAACGGATTTGCCTTCATGGGATGAGCCAAATTCGAACGTTTACTATCACCAAACAACTGAGCATTCTTGGGGTCCAGCTGATAATCAATATACAGACGAGCTCATTTTGTGGAGAATGATGGTAATGTAGATGAAGAATATGTTCCATCGTCTGAAGTCGAGACTGATACAAGCGCCTCTGAAGACTTATCAGAACCAGAGAACTTGAGAAGGGCGGGGATTGAATATGCAGGTTGGCAGAATTTGCAGATCAATGACGATGATGATGAACAGGTTCCTGGAGCAGATGAACTAACTAATTGGTTAGTTCCGGTTATCCCGTTGGACGCTGCAGCGTCACTTGTGGATATTGAAGATTATCAGCTACTACCTCGGGAGCTGTCAAAGAATTCTTATTTTAATAGCAAAGATGATTTCATCGTTGCAATCGGTCTGTGGAACATGAAGCAGGGCAAGGAATATTCTGTCACCAAATCAGACAATAGACGAATTTACTTCAAATGCAAGCATTCAGATAAGTGCCCCTTCAAGCTCAGTGCATCGTCTCAAGATGGATCCATTTGGGGTGTGTATAAGTTCACCAATGAGCACTTATGCGACGGTGATCTAGGGCGCGTAAAGCGAATAAAAGCCCCCGCAAAAGTCGTTGCAGCATATTAAGCACAGAAAATACATGACGATTGTGAGATCTTGAAGCCGTAGGCCATCCAGCTGGAGCTGCAATGTGAGTTTGGTGTACACATCAAGCACGATGTTGCATTGCGAGCCCGTAATCGTGCGATTGAGATGGTTTATGGTCGACATGATCAATCCTTCGAGATGCTGCCTAAGTATTTATACATGTTAAGACAATCCAATCCCGGTTCGTTGGTGGAGTGGGAAGTTGACCCTGATGGCCGATTCAAACACTTATTTGTTGCTCTTGTAGCTTCGGCTAGTTGTTTCATGTTCAACTTACGACCAGTGATTGTAGTCGACGGCACACACTTGAAGGGCAAGAATAGGGGTATTCTGTTTGTTGCAGTGACCAAGGACGACAACGAGAGTTTATTCCCACTCGCGTATGATGTTGGCCCGAAAGAGAACGATGAATCGTGGATGTATTTCATGTCGCGCATTTGACGTGTTTATGGGCAAGCCAATCCACTTTTGATTGTCTCTGATCAACATATTTCCATTGCCAATGCTATCAGGAATGAGTTACCAAATGCCACCCACGGTGCTATTACCATTTGCAAAATAACCCGAAGCATTACGGTAAGGCAGTGGTAGAGTTGTATCGACAAGATGCATTTGCGTACAAGAAATCTGACTTCACTAGGGCTATGAACGCCCTAAAGGCTATGAAGAGAGACACGTACGATAAACTAATGGGGATTGGGCCGGAAAAGTGGGCTCGTTCGATGTGTCCTATGCCTGTGCGACGGTACAGTTTTATGACATCAAATGCTGCTGAAGCTTTTAATGCGAGATTGTTGTGGGCAAGAAGACTTCCTATCTGCTCAATGTTAGAGGCAATCAGACTTGTTATTGAGAAATGGTTCAGCGAGCGACTAATAGCTGCACAACAAAGCGAGGAACCCTTGTCTGATGAGGCCGGTAAAAGGGTAGCTATTGAAGTCCAAAAAAGTCGTCAATGCACTGCACAAAGGTTGAGTGGCCGGAAGTATAAGGTGCAAACTGGTGACAGAAGCTTAAAGGTGGATCTGGAGAAGAAAAAATGCGAATGTCGAGCATTTCAGCTAGACCAACTGCCCTGTTCTCATTCAATCGCTGCAATAAGGTACGAGCATTATTTCTAAGGTGGGTTCATGTAAATGTAAATATGTTCTAATGTTCGTTATATTGATTATTGCCGGATGTTATTTTTATAGTGAGGCAGGTGATACGATCGCGGAGTATGTATACGCTTACTACACGAATGAATTTCTTATTGATTGTTACTCTGGCGAAGTTAACAATCTCCCGCCGAGACACCAGTGGTTGATTCCTGAGTACATCTTGCTCTTCGCAGTTTCACATAAACCAAATATAGCTCTAGCAATCTTGCTCCTATATGCCATCACGTTGCTGTTACCCCACTCAATGGATGGAGAGCCAGATATCAGTCGTTCTGCATACATGCAGATGAAAGGGCCACAGCTGATAGCGTCCTGCTGCTGAAACTGATCCTCTAGTGGAGCAAACACCGCCGTCATCATTGGCCACTTGTCCTTTGCCACTGTCGAATCAACGGATGTGTGGTCTAGCCACATCGACAACTGAAGGACACGCGGCAACAATCTCAGAATAGGTAGTAGTTGCGTCATTCGAAAACTTCGCCACTCTTCATTTAGACTGTGCGCTACTGGGTCATACACCTCGCAAACGGCTTCGCCCAACCGAATACGACAGAGGACAAAATGGTGGTCAATAATAACTGGGCATGAGAACCTATGACAAACCACAATGAATTGATTTAAAACAACGATAAATCACAAATAATTAATCACAAATAATTATCTAATATATCTTTAATCATTACCTGTGAGGCATTCATCCATCCAATCGTTTGACCAGGAGCAAGTTCATGGTCCGGAAGTGTTTTTCCACGTACAACGGAGATTCAGTCTATGTGAGGCTCCCAACCGTCATCTATTTCGGTATGCGTCAATACATGCCACTCCTTGGCTGAAAATTCACTTGCTTCATACTTGGCCAATAAAGCTTCCCACTTGCCCTTGAGGTATATCTACAAATCAAACAAATAATGAATAATTTATATCCGCACCAATGAAAACATATAAATAATTAAAGTTTACTTACAAACCAATTCGTGTCTACTATGACTGTGTTATTCATATCAAGTTCATCAAGTAAATCCCCACAACTGGCAAGCCTATGTCTCAACGTAAAAAAATACAAGTCAATATCTTGCAACAAAGTTAAAATCAGTAGGTTAGTACAAACTATTTAACAAGGTTAAAATTAATAGATTATTTACCCCAGTTGTGAATTCCCGACTGAGATTCTCCACCCGCTTGAAGTCGTCATACACCCGCAAACCACCACTGGCCCTGACATACATCTCACGACCCTTACCACCTCGATAATTCTTTATCCATTTCTCATATGTGTCATTGCAGTTTTGTGTCACTGGACGTGGAACTGCGCTATTAACCCAAGGCGATCTCCGAAATGTAGACGGACGTCTTAGCCTCCGGCTGCGACGCAGTAGCTGCTTTGCCTGTGGCGCTTCTTCCGTCACACTCAAACGACCATCTTGTGCCTCAGGCTTCTCCGTCTGAGCCGGCCCTGATGAACTAGATTATCCCCACTCATATGGTGCAACAGCAGTGAGCGGCTCAACAAAGTATATCAGTTGCTCTGTCCTATACTCCGGTCGCAGGAAGGGGGAAGAGGCATGAGGGTAGACAAAAGTCGACCAGTCAAGATTCTGCAGAGCCGGTGTGCAGTAGCCCTGATCCCTCATAATGTCCTTCCACTGCTCGTTGTAATCCCGAGTCTCTGGAGGGTGAGAATCATAATCTAAAGGGCGTGGATCATAATTCTGGGTCTCTGGATGACGTGGATCGTCATCTATTTCGGTATGCGTCAATACATGCCACTCCTTGGCTGAAAATTCACTTGCTTCATACTTGGCCAATAAAGCTTCCCACTTGCCCTTGAGGTATATCTACAAATCAAACAAATAATGAATAATTTATATCCGCACCAATGAAAACATATAAATAATTAAAGTTTACTTACAAACCAATTCGTGTCTACTATGACTGTGTTATTCATATCAAGTTCATCAAGTAAATCCCCACAACTGGCAAGCCTATGTCTCAACGTAAAAAAATACAAGTCAATATCTTGCAACAAAGTTAAAATCAGTAGGTTAGTACAAACTATTTAACAAGGTTAAAATTAATAGATTATTTACCCCAGTTGTGAATTCCCGACTGAGATTCTCCACCCGCTTGAAGTCGTCATACACCCGCAAACCACCACTGGCCCTGACATACATCTCACGACCCTTACCACCTCGATAATTCTTTATCCATTTCTCATATGTGTCATTGCAGTTTTGTGTCACTGGACGTGGAACTGCGCTATTAACCCAAGGCGATCTCCGAAATGTAGACGGACGTCTCAGCCTCCGACTGCGACGCAGTAGCTGCTTTGCCTGTGGCGCTTCTTCCGTCACACTCAAACGACCATCTTGTGCCTCAGGCTTCTCCGTCTGAGCCGGCCCTGATGAACTAGATTATCCCCACTCATATGGTGCAACAGCAGTGAGCGGCTCAACAAAGTATATCAGTTGCTCTGTCCTATACTCCGGTCGCAGGAAGGGGGAAGAGGCATGAGGGTAGACAAAAGTCGACCAGTCAAGATTCTGCAGAGCCGGTGTGCAGTAGCCCTGATCCCTCATAATGTCCTTCCACTGCTCGTTGTAATCCCGAGTCTCTGGAGGGTGAGAATCATAATCTAAAGGGCGTGGATCATAATTCTGGGTCTCTGGATGACGTGGATCGTCATCGCGGGGATCATCGTCGCAGGGACCTGAATCGCTGGGACCTGAAGCGCTGGGATCGGCTCAGTTCTTTGGAGGAGACCATCACTGGTAATCATCGGGGGAGTATGACCCTTGAAAATGTTTGCTCTTGCCCCTATCCTTTTTGCCCTTGCCCTTCAGTTTATCGTATAATTTGTCAAAGAACTTCTTCAACTCCTTACGGATCGTCTTCTTGACCCATTTACGGTCCACCTCACCCTCGCTGGGACTGGATACTGGCCGAGATCCGCTTGACGATGAAGAAGTATGCGGCACTGGCCGCTTTCCCGGATCAACAGAATGACGAGCCGGCTCGTGGGGTCGAGCATCCCTCACAGGGCCCCGAACACTCTGGCTGCGAGTCATACGAGGTTGTCTAGCTACCTCATCCTCATCCCCGCGCTCCTCCACAACACGGGCTCTGGTGTGCTGTGGAAATTGGACACCCCGAGCTAATGGGTTCTCGGGGGATTTGAATCTCACCGAGAGTTTGCCCTGTGTCAGCGCTGATATGAAGTAGTGACTCTCCATCTCATGCTGATCGGGGTTCAAATCCAGGACACCACCCTAGAAAGAAACATAGATAATATTTTAGAACATAAGTAAAAATCAGTAACAGTGAAACACTAAATTTGAAATATACCTGTCCCTCAAATAGATCTCGTAAATCGTGAAGCCGGATCATCACTAGATGCTGCCACCATCTGTCCGAAGCTCGGGACGCGCTCCAATGTCCAAACAAATAAAGCCCACGAAGGACCGTAGAAGAGATACTTCTCGCCGGTTCCTATCTCTGTCATATAATGGCATAACATTTTATATGAATACGCGCCTCAGGGGAATCTATCAAATGCATCCAAATCATCCACCAACACCCAAAGCCACGGCTGTACACGCGTATCCAACCTAAGAATAATGGTGTGAGCCACACACACGAGGACAGCACGAAGGTACAGGCTCCCATCCTCATCATCTACTCGACGATCCAAATTGCACACGCGTTTAATGAGCGCGTGTACGGTCATAGTTCGCCCACCGCAAAATCTTCGGTAAGCCTCCACGCGACTACAGTTGTGCTGTAATATCTCATCAAACATCGTTGGACCGAAATTGATTATTATTTAAAGGTATGTCAAATTTAAAGGTATGTCATTTTACGTTTGAAATGTAATTTAAGTTGATTATTATTTATTTTCAATGTTTTTTTTAATCCTATATGCTTATGTGAATTATTAAGCATATTATAGCATACTTTATTATTTAAAGCTACGTTTGAAGGAATATATGTGAATTAGAGCACATTCTATCATGTTTTAAAGTATTAATTAGTAATTATTACTTACATTTTAGTTATATACATATATTGCTACATAATTCATGTTAACATGCTCGAAAATCATGTGTCCGCCTGGACAAGTGTCCCTAAAAATGTCTCCGGCCGTGTGTCATTACATATTATGTAATACACGACCGGACACATTTCCTCGGAAATTTTCCCAGACGGACAGATGTTTTTCAAGCATATTAACATGTTATATGTTGTATTTTTACATTTAATCCCAAATTCAAAGTGAATTAGAGCACATTCTAGCATGTTTTAAAGTATTAATTAGTAATTATTACTTAAATTTTAGTTATATACATATATATTGCTACATAATTCATGTTAACATGCTCGAAAACCATGTGTCCGCTCGGACAAGTGTCCCTGAAAATGTGTCCGACCGTGTGTCATTATAGATTATGTAATACATGACCGGGCACATTTCCTCGGAAACTTCCCTGAACGGACAGATGTTTTTCGAGCGTATTAATATGTTATATGTTGTATTTTTACATTTCATTCCCTTTACATCATATATTTATTTATTTATTATTTTTTCTGTAGATGAAGGAATATGGGAGATACTTTGTGGTTAATTATGGAGGTGCCTTCAATGGTTATGAGTACATCGGCGGCTCTTCTAAGGGTTTGCATATTTTCGGAGACACCATGGCTACTACGTTGTACATGATAAATCACCTGATGTTGAAGAATTCATTGAGCACTAATTACAGCTTGTATTATTTGACGAAGAGATTAAATGATAGGGTCTACAGTAAAAATCTCCTTGCCGATGACAATGATTTGCTTCAGTTGTTGGTGTCCCAGCCACATTTTTCTGAGATTTATGTTGTCGAAGACGTGTCTAGTGGAGGAGTGTATGTTCCTTCATTCGATCTCCCTCAATCTTCCGCATATGGAGGTGAATCTAATGCAATATTCGAAGGTGGGGACGGATTGGAAGCAATCCAAAGATATGCTTATTTAGACTTATCAGCCGGAGATTCACCAGCGCAAGAAATTGTTGAACCGTCGATCACTTGGGGTAATCATCAGTCAACGGATTTGCCTTCATGGGATGAGCCAAATTCGAACGTTTACTATCACCAAACAACTGAGCATTCTTGGGGTCCAGCTGATAATCAATATACAGACGAGCTCATTTTGTGGAGAATGATGGTAATGTAGATGAAGAATATGTTCCATCGTCTGAAGTCGAGACTGATACAAGCGCCTCTGAAGACTTATCAGAACCAGAGAACTTGAGAAGGGCGGGGATTGAATATGCAGGTTGGCAGAATTTGCAGATCAATGACGATGATGATGAACAGGTTCCTGGAGCAGATGAACTAACTAATTGGTTAGTTCCGGTTATCCCGTTGGACGCTGCAGCGTCACTTGTGGATATTGAAGATTATCAGCTACTACCTCGGGAGCTGTCAAAGAATTCTTATTTTAATAGCAAAGATGATTTCATCGTTGCAATCGGTCTGTGGAACATGAAGCAGGGCAAGGAATATTCTGTCACCAAATCAGACAATAGACGAATTTACTTCAAATGCAAGCATTCAGATAAGTGCCCCTTCAAGCTCAGTGCATCGTCTCAAGATGGATCCATTTGGGGTGTGTATAAGTTCACCAATGAGCACTTATGCGACGGTGATCTAGGGCGCGTAAAGCGAATAAAAGCCCCCGCAAAAGTCGTTGCAGCATATTAAGCACAGAAAATACATGACGATTGTGAGATCTTGAAGCCGTAGGCCATCCAGCTGGAGCTGCAATGTGAGTTTGGTGTACACATCAAGCACGATGTTGCATTGCGAGCCCGTAATCGTGCGATTGAGATGGTTTATGGTCGACATGATCAATCCTTCGAGATGCTGCCTAAGTATTTATACATGTTAAGACAATCCAATCCCGGTTCGTTGGTGGAGTGGGAAGTTGACCCTGATGGCCGATTCAAACACTTATTTGTTGCTCTTGTAGCTTCGGCTAGTTGTTTCATGTTCAACTTACGGCCAGTGATTGTAGTCGACGGCACACACTTGAAGGGCAAGAATAGGGGTATTCTGTTTGTTGCAGTGACCAAGGACGACAACGAGAGTTTATTCCCACTCGCGTATGATGTTGGCCCGAAAGAGAACGATGAATCGTGGATGTATTTCATGTCGCGCATTTGACGTGTTTATGGGCAAGCCAATCCACTTTTGATTGTCTCTGATCAACATATTTCCATTGCCAATGCTATCAGGAATGAGTTACCAAATGCCACCCACGGTGCTATTACCATTTGCAAAATAACCCGAAGCATTACGGTAAGGCAGTGGTAGAGTTGTATCGACAAGATGCATTTGCGTACAAGAAATCTGACTTCACTAGGGCTATGAACGCCCTAAAGGCTATGAAGAGAGACACGTACGATAAACTAATGGGGATTGGGCCGGAAAAGTGGGCTCGTTCGATGTGTCCTATGCCTGTGCGACGGTATAGTTTTATGACATCAAATGCTGCTGAAGCTTTTAATGCGAGATTGTTGTGGGCAAGAAGACTTCCTATCTGCTCAATGTTAGAGGCAATCAGACTTGTTATTGAGAAATGGTTCAACGAGCGACTAATAGCTGCACAACAAAGCGAGGAACCCTTGTCTGATGAGGCCGGTAAAAGGGTAGCTATTGAAGTCCAAAAAAGTCGTCAATGCACTGCACAAAGGTTGAGTGGCCGGAAGTATAAGGTGCAAACTGGTGACAGAAGCTTAAAGGTGGATCTGGAGAAGAAAAAATGCGAATGTCGAGCATTTCAGCTAGACCAACTGCCCTGTTCTCATTCAATCGCTGCAATAAGGTACGAGCATTATTTCTAAGGTGGGTTCATGTAAATGTAAATATGTTCTAATGTTCGTTATATTGATTATTGCCGGATGTTATTTTTATAGTGAGGCAGGTGATACGATCGCGGAGTATGTATACGCTTACTACACGAATGAATTTCTTATTGATTGTTACTCTGGCGAAGTTAACAATCTCCCGCCGAGACACCAGTGGTTGATTCCTGAGTACATCTTGCTCTTCGCAGTTTCACATAAACCAAATATAGCTCTAGCAATCTTGCTCCTATATGCCATCACGTTGCTGTTACCCCACTCAATGGATGGAGAGCCAGATATCAGTCGTTCTGCATACATGCAGATGAAAGGGCCACAGCTGATAGCGTCCTGCTGCTGAAACTGATCCTCTAGTGGAGCAAACACCGCCGTCATCATTGGCCACTTGTCCTTTGCCACTGTCGAATCAACGGATGTGTGGTCTAGCCACATCGACAATTGAAGGACACGCGGCAACAATCTCAGAATAGGTAGTAGTTGCGTCATTCGAAAACTTCGCCACTCTTCATTTAGACTGTGCGCTACTGGGTCATACACCTCGCAAACGGCTTCGCCCAACCGAATACGACAGAGGACAAAATGGTGGTCAATAATAACTGGGCATGAGAACCTATGACAAACCACAATGAATTGATTTAAAACAACGATAAATCACAAATAATTAATCACAAATAATTATCTAATATATCTTTAATCATTACCTGTGAGGCATTCATCCATCCAATCGTTTGACCAGGAGCAAGTTCATGGTCCGGAAGTGTTTTTCCACGTACAACGGAGATTCAGTCTATGTGAGGCTCCCAACCGTCATCTATTTCGGTATGCGTCAATACATGCCACTCCTTGGCTGAAAATTCACTTGCTTCATACTTGGCCAATAAAGCTTCCCATTTGCCCTTGAGGTATATCTACAAATCAAACAAATAATGAATAATTTATATCCGCACCAATGAAAACATATAAATAATTAAAGTTTACTTACAAACCAATTCGTGTCTACTATGACTGTGTTATTCATATCAAGTTCATCAAGTAAATCCCCACAACTGGCAAGCCTATGTCTCAACGTAAAAAAATACAAGTCAATATCTTGCAACAAAGTTAAAATCAGTAGGTTAGTACAAACTATTTAACAAGGTTAAAATTAATAGATTATTTACCCCAGTTGTGAATTCCCGACTGAGATTCTCCACCCGCTTGAAGTCGTCATACACCCGCAAACCACCACTGGCCCTGACATACATCTCACGACCCTTACCACCTCGATAATTCTTTATCCATTTCTCATATGTGTCATTGCAGTTTTGTGTCACTGGACGTGGAACTGCGCTATTAACCCAAGGCAATCTCCGAAATGTAGACGGACGTCTTAGCCTCCGGCTGCGACGCAGTAGCTGCTTTGCCTGTGGCGCTTCTTCCGTCACACTCAAACGACCATCTTGTGCCTCAGGCTTCTCCGTCTGAGCCGGCCCTGATGAACTAGATTATCCCCACTCATATGGTGCAACAGCAGTGAGCGGCTCAACAAAGTATATCAGTTGCTCTGTCCTATACTCCGGTCGCAGGAAGGGGGAAGAGGCATGAGGGTAGACAAAAGTCGACCAGTCAAGATTCTGCAGAGCCGGTGTGCAGTAGCCCTGATCCCTCATAATGTCCTTCCACTGCTCGTTGTAATCCCGAGTCTCTGGAGGGTGAGAATCATAATCTAAAGGGCGTGGATCATAATTCTGGGTCTCTGGATGACGTGGATCGTCATCTATTTCGGTATGCGTCAATACATGCCACTCCTTGGCTGAAAATTCACTTGCTTCATACTTGGCCAATAAAGCTTCCCACTTGCCCTTGAGGTATATCTACAAATCAAACAAATAATGAATAATTTATATCCGCACCAATGAAAACATATAAATAATTAAAGTTTACTTACAAACCAATTCGTGTCTACTATGACTGTGTTATTCATATCAAGTTCATCAAGTAAATCCCCACAACTGGCAAGCCTATGTCTCAACGTAAAAAAATACAAGTCAATATCTTGCAACAAAGTTAAAATCAGTAGGTTAGTACAAACTATTTAACAAGGTTAAAATTAATAGATTATTTACCCCAGTTGTGAATTCCCGACTGAGATTCTCCACCCGCTTGAAGTCGTCATACACCCGCAAACCACCACTGGCCCTGACATACATCTCACGACCCTTACCACCTCGATAATTCTTTATCCATTTCTCATATGTGTCATTGCAGTTTTGTGTCACTGGACGTGGAACTGCGCTATTAACCCAAGGCGATCTCCGAAATGTAGACGGACGTCTCAGCCTCCGACTGCGACGCAGTAGCTGCTTTGCCTGTGGCGCTTCTTCCGTCACACTCAAACGACCATCTTGTGCCTCAGGCTTCTCCGTCTGAGCCGGCCCTGATGAACTAGATTATCCCCACTCATATGGTGCAACAGCAGTGAGCGGCTCAACAAAGTATATCAGTTGCTCTGTCCTATACTCCGGTCGCAGGAAGGGGGAAGAGGCATGAGGGTAGACAAAAGTCGACCAGTCAAGATTCTGCAGAGCCGGTGTGCAGTAGCCCTGATCCCTCATAATGTCCTTCCACTGCTCGTTGTAATCCCGAGTCTCTGGAGGGTGAGAATCATAATCTAAAGGGCGTGGATCATAATTCTGGGTCTCTGGATGACGTGGATCGTCATCGCGGGGATCATCGTCGCAGGGACCTGAATCGCTGGGACCTGAAGCGCTGGGATCGGCTCAGTTCTTTGGAGGAGACCATCGCTGGTAATCATCGGGGGAGTATGACCCTTGAAAATGTTTGCTCTTGCCCCTATCCTTTTTGCCCTTGCCCTTCAGTTTATCGTATAATTTGTCAAAGAACTTCTTCAACTCCTTACGGATCGTCTTCTTGACCCATTTACGGTCCACCTCACCCTCGCTGGGACTGGATACTGGCCGAGATCCGCTTGACGATGAAGAAGTATGCGGCACTGGCCGCTTTCCCGGATCAACAGAATGACGAGCCGGCTCGTGGGGTCGAGCATCCCTCACAGGGCCCCGAACACTCTGGCTGCGAGTCATACGAGGTTGTCTAGCTACCTCATCCTCATCCCCGCGCTCCTCCACAACACGGGCTCTGGTGTGCTGTGGAAATTGGACACCCCGAGCTAATGGGTTCTCGGGGGATTTGAATCTCACCGAGAGTTTGCCCTGTGTCAGCGCTGATATGAAGTAGTGACTCTCCTATCTCATGCTGATCGGGGTTCAAATCCAGGACACCACCCTAGAAAGAAACATAGATAATATTTTAGAACATAAGTAAAAATCAGTAACAGTGAAACACTAAATTTGAAATATACCTGTCCCTCAAATAGATCTCGTAAATCGTGAAGCCGGATCATCACTAGATGCTGCCACCATCTGTCCGAAGCTCGGGACGCGCTCCAATGTCCAAACAAATAAAGCCCACGAAGGACCGTAGAAGAGATACTTCTCGCCGGTTCCTATCTCTGTCATATAATGGCATAACATTTTATATGAATACGCGCCTCAGGGGAATCTATCAAATGCATCCAAATCATCCACCAACACCCAAAGCCACGGCTGTACACGCGTATCCAACCTAAGAATAATGGTGTGAGCCACACACACGAGGACAGCACGAAGGTACAGGCTCCCATCCTCATCATCTACTCGACGATCCAAATTGCACACGCGTTTAATGAGCGCGTGTACGGTCATAGTTCGCCCACCGCAAAATCTTCGGTAAGCCTCCACGCGACTACAGTTGTGCTGTAATATCTCATCAAACATCGTTGGACCGAAATTGATCCCAGTCACTAATGCGTAGTTTGAGGGGGGAAAGCTGACTCGTGATCCGCACAGAAAGAACCACATCTCATCGTTTCCCGACACAATCTGCCTCGAAACAACCTGGTGCAATGCTCTATTGCTCTTCATGCCGGGTCTCCAATCAGTGAAATGGCCAAAACACGACGCTCTAAACCTTCCCAATAGCCCTTCATTGCCGACCAAAAATAAAGTGCGCATCAGCTCTGGAAAAGCAGTATCCCTATAGTATGTGCTGATAGTTACCTCCGTCTGGTCAATAGTGTCGGGAAGAAGATATGGGACATCCGCCTATTCATTAACAAAATGAAAACCATATAAAATTCAGTAAAATATTAAAAAATAATACAAATAGAAAAATACATAAAAAACAGTAAAATATGAATAAAAAAGATGTGTCCGGCCGGTGAAGTGGTCGAAAACATGTGTCCGGCCGGAAACAAAAGTAACGGTCGGACACATTTTTCCGGCCACTTCACCGGCCGGACACATCTTTTTTATTCATATTTTCATGTTTTATACACAATTTAAAAGTTAAAAGTTAGAAAAAAAAAAAAACAAATTCTATATCAAAAATGCCTAATTCAAAACTCATCTAGATCAAAATGCACAAACTAACATCTCATCTATATAATTTCATAAAGCAATACTAATTCTCGACAAAATGAACATTGTTAACTTCATATATAATTTCATACCAAACAATTATTCGTTA
Source organism: Salvia miltiorrhiza (assembly GCF_028751815.1). NCBI lineage: Eukaryota > Viridiplantae > Streptophyta > Magnoliopsida > Lamiales > Lamiaceae > Salvia > Salvia miltiorrhiza. The sequence continues at coordinate 19,914,667 of NC_080387.1, forward strand.
AAACTAATTAATTAATTAACTACACTTTTGTGAGAAACTTCATATATAATTATTCGTACAAAAATAATGAATTAATTAATAAACACTGTTAAACAATATAATTAACACTTAAATAATTTAATTCATAAGCAATACTAATTCAATAATTAACACTTAAACAATATAATTAAATTAAATTCAGTAAAATAGTTATAATTACTATAAAGATAATAGTAGATAAAATAGAAGATTTTATGCCGATATAAGTTCCCGGAAAAATGTGTCCGGCCGGGTACATTTTCGCTAAACAATGTTTCGATCGGACACTTTTTTCCGGGCACTTTCTCGGGCGGACGCATGTTATTTCTGCATAGAATAGATTTTTACACAATTTTATAGTTAATGCTAACTCAAAAAAATAAAAACCTGTGAAGAAGATGATGATGAAGATGCCATGGAATTTTCTCGATTTAGTTTGTCTCTCGCGTGAATGATGCGTGTGAAGTTCTTTCTTCCTCTCTCTCTCGCCGTTAAATTCAAATTTTGCCCAACCTCAATGAATTAAAGATGTGAATATAATAATATATGAATTGATATTCCTTTCCAACCGATGGGATATGGGTCGGCTTTATTATCATGCATGAGTTACCTTATTATTAGGCTTTATGTTTATCACAAAAGATTTTTTTAAAAAAATAAATTCTCCCTTCAATTAGATAAGGACGATTCTTGGGCAACGAAGAATATATTGGAAATCTCCAAAATATTTGCTTATGATTGGTGGTATAAGAGGTGAGTTGTATTGGAAAATATATGGATATATATATATATATATATATATATATATATATATATATATAAAGAATTTCACGGAATATATGTATTGAACGGAAGAGAAAGAATTTGGTAAAAAAAATTCAAATTAAGAGATTAAAGGGGAAAAAAAATAAAAATTTAAAGATAGATACACACGCATTTTAAAAAAATTAAGAGAAAGAATTTCATTCAAGAATATATATACATACAGACACACGCTCAGACAGAAATTTTAAGGAATATATGTATTGAATGGAAGTGAAAGAATTTGGTCAAAAAAAATTCAAATTAAGAGATTAAAGGGAAAAAAAATAAAAATTTTAAGATAAATACACACGCATATATATTATTAGCTTCCTCATTTTTTTAACTCACCAATATAACCGAGAGAGATAGATAGTTCAAAGCACGGTCGGACACAAGCGAGAGAGATATTTGGAGTTCATTCATCATCCATAGCATCTTCTTGACAGTTTTTTTTTTTTTAATATGAAATTGAATAAAATAGAATATTTTATGCCTAAATAGCATCTGTCCGGCCGGTAATTTTCTCGGAAAAATGTGTCCGGCCGATTCATTGTTTACCTGAAATGTACCCGGCCGGACACATTTGTCCGAGCACTTCACCGGCCAGACAGATCCTATAACGACATAAAATTCTCTATTTTATCTATTTGTATCTTTATATTAATTATTACTATTTTGCTGAATTTAATTTAATTATATTGTTTAAGTGTTAATTATTGAATTAGTGTTGCTTGGAGAATAGTATTGCTTGGTATGAATTATTATATTGCAGGTTTATTTTTGAGAGAGCATGCACAATGTGTCCGGTTGTTTTTTCAATTTAAAGATATGAATATATATATAGTGTTATATATAGGTTAATAGTAACGTTCAAAAATATATATACATACATACACACGCTCGGACACATTAATTTCCACTCCACATTAATAATGAATGATGTCCCAGAAAAAGGGCAAAAAAAAAAAAATCGAATGCATGCATGCACTTAAAACAAATAATAAAAACAAAAAAACACAATTTTTAATGCACTAAAAACCATGAATTCGGTCAACATCACTAATTGTAGTAGCCCGCTCTTTCATTTATGATTAAGATTAGAAAATGCGATATTTAAATTGCATCCTCCAGTAATGTTAATGCAGCTGAGATTCTGAATTAGATATTTCCACGTAAAATGATCGTGATTTATTCATTGAGCAGACAATGATTTAATTTTCAGAATGATAACTGACTTAGCAAAGTCAGGTTATTAATTTTATATGCCATAGAATATTATTTCTATCTATTATTGTTACTTGAGTCGTAGATTTATTCCGACTTGTTAATCTAATTAAATCTACGGATTTAATTTAGATATTAGACAACATGTGAAGCGAATTGAATCTACGGATTTAATCTAGAATTAGCTGGCAAGAAAATCAAATATTGAAGTACGAGATTTATTAGAGTAATTAGTATTCGACTATGGATGCGCGATATTACAAATACTAATAATCAGTTACAGAATGATCGAAGTAGAGGGATTTTTGTATCATCACATCAAAGCTTTTACACTTACAATCACCATCTTTCCTACTCCTACAATAAGACTACCCTATTCCATCAAAAGGAGGAAAAAGGGGACGTGCGGAGGAGTGCAGAACAGCTGCAACAGCAGCTCACCTACCCCTTCCCTCTGCAGCTACAGCAATTTAGACCATGTCAATCAGCACCCTACAGCCCATCACCTCAGCCGCAAACTATGACTACACCTCCTCTAAAGGCAGACACAATTCACTCCCTTGTAGTATCAGCCAACTACTCCATCTTTTAAATCATCAGCCAAGCAATTCCCATCCACTTCTTCACACGCCAACAACAAGAGAATGAGAGAGGGAGAGCTCATTCAAGCTTCTGCTTAAACTTAAGGTAAGCCTTGGCTTGATTTTCATCTTCTTCCATATTTTTTTTTCTCCTGCAATTGTGACAAAGCACATCACAACTTATTTCAGCAAATCCCCACTGAACTAAAGAAAAATGCATCAGCCAACCAAGCACAAAATACACAAGGTATTTACACCATCTCAGTTCAGTTCAATCCCATGCTTCATACCATCAAGCATATGTTTTCAGTTGTATAGAAATACAAATACTACAACTATAGGATGATAGAGAACTAGATGATTAGCTCAACCACAATTTATATATGCTTCTTCGCAAGATAAACGATGAGAATTCATATGACAACAGAAGAAACCTTTGCCTAGTTTTAACTCTTGCATAATCGATATATAGGAACCAAGAGAATCACATTTACATCGAACCAGAAAGAAAACAAGAAAACTTTACCTTGTTTAACTGCATCCTATTACTTTAGTTTGAAACCGAGCCGGGAGAGCTCGGCTTAGGCTTGAGTGTTGAATTGGGGACCAGTGACTGATCGACAAGGGGGAGGTGTGGACTGCCGAGAATGATGGTTCGGAGAGCTAGAACCAAAGGGAATTTCTGTCCCGATGGATAGAGTGGCAACGACTCGAGACGGCGTGGCAACGCGGCGAAGGAACCGAGCAGAGCAGCGCCAACAGTAGGGCACGGCCTCGCCAGAGAGGTGCAGCGTTCAGCGGCATCCATGGCGAACAAACTCCAGCGATGATGACCGTCGTAGAAGACGGCGAGAACCCACAAGCTCCGGCCAGCCAAGGGGAGAATGAGGCTCGGCGGCGTGGTGAGTTTCGGGCGCGACGAGCCTAAGAGGCAGAAATTAGGGCTCCTTTGGTGGTACCTGAAAGTGAGGAGCGCGGAGAGGACGGCGCCGTAGTCAGGGCGCAGCGCCGACTTCGCCGGAAATGGCCGAGCAGTGACGATTTCAGACGGAAAACTAGGGCTCGATTAAGGGTTGAGAAATCGAGGGTGTGGAAGGGATAGAGAGAAGAGGATTAGAGAAGAGGATGAGACAGGGATGAGGACGCCACTCGTCCTCGCCGGCGGTACGAATTTCAGAGGCGGCGACTCTCTCAAAGAGAGAGAGAGAAATCGCGAACACAGAGAGAAAATTAGGGCTAATGCTGTGTTGAGATAGAAGAGTAGGAAGAGAGGCGTCGGACTCAGGCGGCGCGACGTCGCCGGACGAGAAGCTGCGGCAGCAAGATTTGGGGGAGGAGAAGGGGCGGCTGTTTCGGTTAGAGAACGAGAGATTGACAGCAGGCGTGTGAATTGTGATAGAGAAGAAGAAGGGAATAGGGCCTTTCTAGTTGGGCCGATTTTATTGTCTTATGTGGGCTTGATGTTTATTTCAGCTGGGCTGAATTAATTTTTAATAAGGAGGTTAAGCTTTTGGGCTTTTATTCCAAGTAGATTGGGCTGCCATAGTTATCTGATTGGGCCCAGATTTCCCATTTATGTTGGGTAGATTTTATCTATTTAGCACAATTAAAGGTTAGCCTAGATTAATTTGTTAATTAGATTTAGCTAATTTTAACTATGGATTAATTTAGAATGAATTTATTTAATTAATAAGCGAGTTAGTATACCCTCAGATGAGTGGATTAATTAAGATTAATATTTCGATCTCATAAGACGAGCTCAAACCCTATAGTTTGGATTATTATTAGAATTATTATCTCAGTATAATAATTAAAGGAATATGAGTCATGCATATTTATTTTACGCATTCTCATTTAATTGAGAACTTCACTCGAGTTAAAGTCTTACCTTATATTCTCGGATTAAGGGTCAAGCACAAGAGTAAGAGCTAATCAAGGAGTCACTGCACTGTAGTAAAGTCTTGCTAGCAGGTGGGCATTACTTTTACTATACGTATATAGAGATCCCCTGCGTGTCGTAGGCCTCTTATACGAATGAATGCATGAGATGATTTAACTGTTAATTTCAGTTTTATATATCTATCAAACGAGTTTAAGTTATATTATCAATGTCCCCTTCGCTGTCAAAGATTAAGTTCGATCCTTCATTATATATTTACCCTTTCTATCCCCGCTTCTAATCTTCCTCCCTTAGTCATGGTTTTCCGACTTAATTATCCTTAATTAAGTCCGATCGTGACAGAATGGTATCAGAGCAGTTCGTTTGCTCTGAATCCAAGAGTTACCCAATTAGTCCTAAATTTGATATTAGTATAAAAGAGTCAGTCAACAAAAGCTCATCACTTCATCACATCGTCACGCTCAACAAGAAAGAAAGAGGTAATGATTTTTTTTATCAAACGTTGAAAAGTTCACGTTTCATGCGAATGTATAGATGCTTATATTTAAGTTTTATGTCTTATTGATTGATTAGATATCTCAATAAACTTAGAAATATTAAGAATGCATGATCACTGTTACGAAAGAACAGTAGAAGGTAGAAATTCAGTTATCTTTCACTATAGCCATAGTGAAGAGCTAAGCAAGAGGAAGAACACCAAATGTCACTTGAAGAGACACGAGAATTCAATGAGAAAAATGCAATGAGACGAAAAGAAGAGCGTCACACATGAGTCTGTGATACGGGCATAGTTCCTTATTCAGACTATTCGCCCGTGATAACATACCGAACCAACTATTGCTTGACCCGACAAGAACTTACTTGAGACATTGCTCATAGTGATGAGTAGCTAGCAGTTGCGTAATGAGCTAAGCCTCATTTCAAACCCCTCAATTATCACCAGTTATGGCGTGAAGAGAACCTTCATGATTTATGATTGAACTATAGAATTAGACTCACATAGAGTCATAAAGCTTAGTGTAATGTTGTTATAGTGTTGCAATTAGAACTGTCACCTTATAATTTCAGATATTCGGAACCTTTTTACATTACACATGAGCATGATTTAGAACCCCTATTGATTATGATCGCCTACTACGAACCGGAAGGACGAGATGTGACATGGGTAACTAGAAGTTACCGACCATTATGATCGACCAGAGAAATCTACACAAGTGCGTAAGACGAGAGGAGTTCCCGAAAATATTTTAGAGTTTAACAAGAGTTAAAAGTATCAACAATGGTTCGATGCTAAAGTCAATATATTGAGATTCTAATGAGACCCTAAGGGTATACTCAAGTTAAGTTTACATACCTTAGCTGATCAGAGACATTTCCCCGGCTAGAATGTCTCGAGTGGAACATCCAGTCTAGTAATCAGAATGAAAGTAATAACTAAAGTTGTTCCATGATTTAGTATTGTGTGTGGTGACACAGACCTTGTAAAGATGCTCAGAAATGCAAAATCTATTTCCTGTAAAGGCGTGAGAGAGTGCTTCGAATTACATAAATGTATTACAAGCATTATGAGAATGAACGCTAGATACAAGAAGTACGACATTAGGATCGTTCAAAGGATGAATATTGAATAAGGTCGAATGTGTTTGAATGGTCTTGTTTCGTGTAAAAAAAAAAAAAGATTTTAAGAAAAAGTGTTGATTTTAGGAGGAAGACCCCAAGCTTGGGAAGCTTCAGCATATTCTCAAGGATAAATTTTAGATGTAAAAAAAAAAAAGTGGAGATCTCAGACCAGAAGTACCTTTTGCAGCCCAATAAACAAAGAGTTACCAAGTTCGGAAAAGTAATTCCGTGTGACTGAGAAGTAATTGTGTTGGACCTGGCCAGTCCACATGACCAAAATCTCAGTAGTCGTCATATATAGGTCTCTAAACCTATATATATTTAAACTTTCATCTGAAAAGCCAAACGGGTTTCGATTATTAGGTCATTTCGTTTCGACCTCCTAGTCAATTCATTTCTACCCTGAGGTCATTCCTTTTCAATCATTTGACAAAATTGTTGATTCACTTTGCATAATTGCCATTTGTGACTTTAATCATTGTGGTTTATTAGTTGTTAGTAGATTTTCGGTGACCTAAGGACAAACAAGTATTCACCAGATTAAATCCATCAGACACGTATGCCTCGACCCAAGGGTCAATCACGTGATGCAACTAGACCATCTCTTACGGATTTGGTAAACGTTATTATTTTTAGAAAACAATGATTGTTCTGATGCTTTGGTATGCCCTATGTTGGCTTAGTTATGTTTGACTAGTATTAGTACGGAAAGATTGTCTCCGTGACCAAATTCGTTGGTGATGGCATTGTTAGACAACCAGTTCATCATGAGTAGTACTTGAATGGATCAGTATATCCAGATCCAGATGTTGATGCAAAAGTTCTCATCGAAGGAATTTTCTTATGTCTATTTAGCGACCTTATCGGTCTTTTGCGGCAAGTCACTTCCGCCACATTTTACTTATATGCTTATACAAGGAAGAGTGCGAGCAAGATTTGAGAATCAAGAAACGGTTTACAGAAGCGATGATATGCATAGGTATGTATTAATGACTATATGTCAACTCATCAGTATGCCACCAAAATAAGGGTGTCCGAGAAGAGGAGGACGAATTCCGCGAGATAATGAAAGAGGCCCAGTACCATGGCTAGAACAATATAGTGCCACCAACCATACAGCAAAAACGTAGAATAGAAGAGCTATTTTGATGAGAAAACCCACATGTCTTCGATAGGATAGGAGATCCAACGAAGGCTGAGACTTGGGTACAAGCTAGTGAGCGCATCTTCAAATCCTTGCGCTGCACAGATCATAAACGTCTTACTTGCGTATCCTTTCAGCTGACTTATGGTAGGAAGCAAGGAGGAAGACAATGACAACTGAACAATTAGGGAATTTGACGTGGGAATAGTTTTGAGATGGAAATATATGACAAGTATACAACCAAAAGCTATTGCAAAAAGAAAGAAATGGAATTTTACAATCCTAAGTAGGGAAGAACAACAATTACTCCATACGACATGATGTTATGTGATATGTCAAGATATGCGCTTGAGCAAGTAGACACATATGAAAAGATGGTTAAAAGAATTCGGCGTCGGACTGAGGCATGAGATTAGAATGGCTTTGGCAAGCCATGGTGGATCGTCTTACGTTGAGTCGCTTAGCAAAGCGTTAGGCATTGAGGCAGCTATGCTGGGAGAGAGACCAGCAACTGCGCCTACGTCTGCACCTCCACAGACTCAGGCTCAGAACTTTTGAAAAAAAAAAAAAAAAAAAATGGGATATAGTAACCCTGGCCAAGCTAAGAAAAGGCCATGGCAGGGGCAGACATCCCAACAACGTGACTATGACACATCTAAACAGATGGGGGATAACGAGTATGGGACTCCACCCTGCCCAAAGTGTAACAAGAACCATGGGAAACTCTCCAGGACTGGTAATGAAAGTTGTAGCACAGCAACTGGAATGAGCATTATGCAAATCGTTACCCGAATAAGCAACAAAGGGCGGGTCTCAGGCTAAATTCGCCTGTTCAAACTCCGCATTGGAGCAATCCAAGCTTTGCCCAACCATACCAAGAGGAGTAACCATGCCAACGGCAGCAACAACAACAATAATAGCACATGTGTGATTGAATTTAGAGTTGAGCATAAAATTTTTCAAAATTGTAGTGAACAACTCGTATGTTATGCCGATACGAGACATATACACAATTTTAGGAATGGAATGGCTAGTCGAGAACTATGCCACCATCATTTGCAATGAAAGTCAAATTTCTTTTTGACCCCGGGGAAGGAACCGACACGTTTTCATGGGATTAGCATAGGTAGGAGAAAGACGATCATCTCCGCCCCTCAAGCAACAAAGATGATGAGAAAAGGGTGTCCAACCTACCTTGTGTAGTTGCACAGAAAACCAGAAATCAAGAAAAGTATAAGAGACGTGACAATCGTACGTGAATTTCCAAATGTTTCCTAGAGATTTCACCGGGGTGCACCCGTTCTTTTGTAAAGAATAAAGATGGCACATTGAGAATGTGTATCCTCTACCGAGGATATACATCAACTTATGGAGAGTTGAACAAGGTAACACTCAAGGACAAGTATCCTCTATCGAGGATAAACGACTTCTTCAAGCAGCTCAGAGGAGATAGTGTGTCCTCAAAGCTAGATTTAAGGTCTAGGTACCATCAACTATAAATTTGATAAGAAGATGTACCCAAGATGGTCTTCCGAACCAGATATAGACACTATGAGTTCGTAGTGGTGTCATTTGGATTGACCAATGCACCAGCCATGTTTGTGGACCTCATGAACCGAGTGTTCCATCCATACTTAGGCAAGTTGTCTTAGTTTTCGTAGATGATGTCTTGATCTACTCGAGGAACGAGAAGGACCATGAGAAACACCTGAGGATAGTCCTAAAAACATTGAAAACAAAGCATCTTTATGCTAAGTTCTGCAAGTGCGATTTTTGGCTCAACAAAGTCACGTTTCCGGGATATATTATCTCATTAGAAAGGATCAAAGTGCACCCTGAGGAAGTACAAGTTGTACATGAGTGGAGATCGCCTACTAACCTCAATGAGATCAAAAGTTTCTTGGAATTAGCAGGTTACTATAAGAGATTCATAGAAGGATTTTCCAAATAGCAAGACCAATGACCCAATTACTCAGGAAGGGAATTAAATTTCATTGGACAGAAGTATGTGAGAAAAGATTTCAAGAAGCTCAAGGAGAAGTTAACCATAGCTGTTCCAACAGCTGACAAAGAATATATGATTTATACAGACGTGTCCAAGGAGAGTACTTAGTTGCATGTTAACGCAAGAAGGAAGAGTGACAACATACGCATCACGGTAGCATTAACCACATGAATTGAACTAGCCAACTCATAAACTAGAATTAACTGCAGTAAGGACAACACCTATATGAAGTCAGGTGCGAGATATTCACAGACCATAAAAATCTGTAATATTTTTGAGCAAGAAGATCTTAACATGAGACAGTAAAGATGGCTCGAACTAGCGAAGGACTGTGACTGTAGTATTAACTACCACCCATGCAAGGCTAACTAGGTAGACGATTCCTTGAGTCGTAAGACTCAACTTAAGTTGGGATCTCCCCTCACTCAGGAAAAGGAACCCATGAAAGATTTTAGTAGAATGAATTTAGAAGTGGTTCAACCACTAGAATCTGTAGAAGGGATTATTGCCACGATGGTAATAACACCCAACTTTATAGGAAAGCTGATAATGCGCAAAGAAGGAATGAGACCTTGGAGAAAATACGTTTAGCAATAAGATCAGGCAAGCCTAGACGTACCATGAGACGTGGATAATGCGTTAATGTTCATGAAAGATTGTATATCCCCCATGATGACAAACTCAAAGATGAGATAATGAGTAAGGCTCATGACCCGCCGTATACTGCCCACCTGGGAAACGCAGAAATGTACCAGGACTTGAAAAGAAGATTATGGTGGGAAAGTATGAAGAAAGATATAACTTCATTTGTTGAGAGATGCCAAACATGCCAATAGGTAAATGTTTTGCACCAAAGACCATATGGAAATTTACAGCCATTGGAGATTCTGGAATGGAAATAGAAGCACATTGCAATGGATCTCGTGACCAGTTTACCCAAGTCGAAAAGAGAAAACACTGCCATTTGGGTAATAGTGAATCGACTCACGAAATACGCTCATTTTATACAAATATCGATCTCATACGAATCAACAAGCTAGCTTAGTTGTATGTCTAAGAAATTGTGCGCTTGCACAACATGCCCTATCAATCGCTTCAGATTGATATTCGAAGTTCACATCCAAACTTTGGATGAGCTTACAGGGAGAGTCAGGCACAAAGCTAAATTTCAGTACTATCTTCCACCAACTGACAGATGGACAGTTTGAGAGAACAATTTAGACTCTCAAGACATGTTAAAAGTAGTAGTACTAGACAGAGGTAGAAGTGGGGAATCAGTGTTGTCTGATTGAGTTTGCCTAAAACAATAGTCATAAAAAAAAAAAAAAAAAAAAAAAACATCGATATGACGTCTTACGTGGCATTATATGAAAGAAAATGCAGACCACCTTTTTACTGGGATGAAGTCGGTGAAATGAGAATTTTAGGACCAGACAGTCAGTAAGATAATTGGAATAGTCCATCAAATCAGTTTGAGAATAAAATAGGCACAAGATGGACATAAATCTTATGTTGTTACACGCCGAACTGAAATACATTTTTAGTAGGAGACAAGGCATCTCCCTCCAAGGGAATAACTGGGTTTGGCGTTAAAGGAAAGCTTAGACCCTGATTTATGGAACCACATGAGATTTTAGAGAAATAGGCGTAGTGGCCTATATATTGGCGACATCGCCAAATTTCGGGAATGTCCACAATGTTTACCACATATCATAACTCAGGAGTATGTATTCAAAGCCGAAGCACGTGATCTTCCATGAAGAAATGATTCTTTGCCCAGATTTGAGATATGAAGAAAAGCCAAATTACAACTTGGATCGTTATGTGCAATCGCTCAATACGAGTCCATCGTTTTAGTGAAAAAAAAAACTACATGAGAATTCGAAAGCAAGACGAGAGAAAATATCTGGAACTTTTGCGGAGATATGCAAATTTCGGGACGAAATTTTTATTAAGAGGGGTAGTATGTAGTAGCCCGCTCTTTCATTTATGATTAAGATTAGAAAATGCGATATTTAAATTGCATCCTCCAGTAATGTTAATGCAGCTGAGATTCTGAATTAGATATTTCCACGTAAAATGATCGTGATTTATTCATTGAGCAGACAATGATTTAATTTTCAGAATGATAACTGACTTAGCAAAGTCAGGTTATTAATTTTATATGCCATAGAATATTATTTCTATCTATTATTGTTACTTGAGTCGTAGATTTATTCCGACTTGTTAATCTAATTAAATCTACGGATTTAATTTAGATATTAGACAACATGTGAAGCGAATTGAATCTACGGATTTAATCTAGAATTAGCTGGCAAGAAAATCAAATATTGAAGTACGAGATTTATTAGAGTAATTAGTATTCGACTATGGATGCGCGATATTACAAATACTAATAATCAGTTACAGAATGATCGAAGTAGAGGGATTTTTGTATCATCACATCAAAGCTTTTACACTTACAATCACCATCTTTCCTACTCCTACAATAAGACTACCCTATTCCATCAAAAGGAGGAAAAAGGGGACGTGCGGAGGAGTGCAGAACAGCTGCAACAGCAGCTCACCTACCCCTTCCCTCTGCAGCTACAGCAATTTAGACCATGTCAATCAGCACCCTACATCCCATCACCTCAGCCGCAAACTATGACTACACCTCCTCTAAAGGCAGACACAATTCACTCCCTTGTAGTATCAGCCAACTACTCCATCTTTTAAATCATCAGCCAAGCAATTCCCATCCACTTCTTCACACGCCAACAACAAGAGAATGAGAGAGGGAGAGCTCATTCAAGCTTCTGCTTAAACTTAAGGTAAGCCTTGGCTTGATTTTCATCTTCTTCCATATTTTTTTTTCTCCTGCAATTGTGACAAAGCACATCACAACTTATTTCAGCAAATCCCCACTGAACTAAAGAAAAATGCATCAGCCAACCAAGCACAAAATACACAAGGTATTTACACCATCTCAGTTCAGTTCAATCCCATGCTTCATACCATCAAGCATATGTTTTCAGTTGTATAGAAATACAAATACTACAACTATAGGATGATAGAGAACTAGATGATTAGCTCAACCACAATTTATATATGCTTCTTCGCAAGATAAACGATGAGAATTCATATGACAACAGAAGAAACCTTTGCCTAGTTTTAACTCTTGCATAATCGATATATAGGAACCAAGAGAATCACATTTACATCGAACCAGAAAGAAAACAAGAAAACTTTACCTTGTTTAACTGCATCCTATTACTTTAGTTTGAAACCGAGCCGGGAGAGCTCGGCTTAGGCTTGAGTGTTGAATTGGGGACCAGTGACTGATCGACAAGGGGGAGGTGTGGACTGCCGAGAATGATGGTTCGGAGAGCTAGAACCAAAGGGAATTTCTGTCCCGATGGATAGAGTGGCAACGACTCGAGACGGCGTGGCAACGCGGCGAAGGAACCGAGCAGAGCAGCGCCAACAGTAGGGCACGGCCTCGCCAGAGAGGTGCAGCGTTCAGCGGCATCCATGGCGAACAAACTCCAGCGATGATGACCGTCGTAGAAGACGGCGAGAACCCACAAGCTCCGGCCAGCCAAGGGGAGAATGAGGCTCGGCGGCGTGGTGAGTTTCGGGCGCGACGAGCCTAAGAGGCAGAAATTAGGGCTCCTTTGGTGGTACCTGAAAGTGAGGAGCGCGGAGAGGACGGCGCCGTAGTCAGGGCGCAGCGCCGACTTCGCCGGAAATGGCCGAGCAGTGACGATTTCAGACGGAAAACTAGGGCTCGATTAAGGGTTGAGAAATCGAGGGTGTGGAAGGGATAGAGAGAAGAGGATTAGAGAAGAGGATGAGACAGGGATGAGGACGCCACTCGTCCTCGCCGGCGGTACGAATTTCAGAGGCGGCGACTCTCTCAAAGAGAGAGAGAGAAATCGCGAACACAGAGAGAGAATTAGGGCTAATGCTGTGTTGAGATAGAAGAGTAGGAAGAGAGGCGTCGGACTCAGGCGGCGCGACGTCGCCGGACGAGAAGCTGCGGCAGCAAGATTTGGGGGAGGAGAAGGGGCGGCTGTTTCGGTTAGAGAACGAGAGATTGACAGCAGGCGTGTGAATTGTGATAGAGAAGAAGAAGGGAATAGGGCCTTTCTAGTTGGGCCGATTTTATTGTCTTATGTGGGCTTGATGTTTATTTCAGCTGGGCTGAATTAATTTTTAATAAGGAGGTTAAGCTTTTGGGCTTTTATTCCAAGTAGATTGGGCTGCCATAGTTATCTGATTGGGCCCAGATTTCCCATTTATGTTGGGTAGATTTTATCTATTTAGCACAATTAAAGGTTAGCCTAGATTAATTTGTTAATTGGATTTAGCTAATTTTAACTATGGATTAATTTAGAATGAATTTATTTAATTAATAAGCGAGTTAGTATACCCTCAGATGAGTGGATTAATTAAGATTAATATTTCGATCTCATAAGACGAGCTCAAACCCTATAGTTTGGATTATTATTAGAATTATTATCTCAGTATAATAATTAAAGGAATATGAGTCATGCATATTTATTTTACGCATTCTCATTTAATTGAGAACTTCACTCGAGTTAAAGTCTTACCTTATATTCTCGGATTAAGGGTCAAGCACAAGAGTAAGAGCTAATCAAGGAGTCACTGCACTGTAGTAAAGTCTTGCTAGCAGGTGGGCATTACTTTTACTATACGTATATAGAGATCCCCTGCGTGTCGTAGGCCTCTTATACGAATGAATGCATGAGATGATTTAACTGTTAATTTCAGTTTTATATATCTATCAAACGAGTTTAATGCTACCTTTGAACAAGTTATTTCGTTACAAATCTTTGAACTGGAAAATATTACAACTGTTGTCTTGCCATAAAATGTTTAAATTTTAGTATGATATCTATCTGCTTTGGCTTTGCCAATGATGCAATCGAATTCGGGTCCTGAGCAGTTGATAGCTATCCTGCCAGGGCTAGTGTACACCAGTGACCGTGAGTCATCTAGCGGGTTGGCCGGTCAAGTGACCGTGAGAGGTGGCCACCTCTCCGGCACACAGTTCCAGATATGATAGATTACAAGAGAACTTAGACTGATCAGTCGAACTTTAAGAATCACAAATGAATTTAGTAAGCTTGGGCCTTTTAGCTAAAACTCCCTTGCTGTACTGTTTATGATGGCATGACAATTTACAGTTTTGAAGCATGTATTTTTATAATTAGGCATACGTGCCCACTGAGTACTCTCGTACTCAGCCCTGCATATATTTCTAAATGTGTAGGTTGAGCAGTGGCTGATGAAGATGAAGTGAAGAGCGGAGCTTTTGTCAAAAGTTAAATGAATGAACTCTTGGATACATGTCTTCATACATGTAATCAGATTATGTTATTCCGCTGCGTATTCTTAAGTAATAAGTCTTTTGAATTAGGTCGGATTTATCCGAACTTACCAGTTAATTGAATCTTTGTGGCTAAACATAAGTTATATTATCAATGTCCCCTTCGCTGTCAAAGATTAAGTTCGATCCTTCATTATATATTTACCCTTTCTATCCCCGCTTCTAATCTTCCTCCCTTAGTCATGGTTTTCCGACTTAATTATCCTTAATTAAGTCCGGTCGTGACACTAATTCTTGTAAAAAATGCATTGAAAGTGATGAGTGTGTAAGAGTGTGTAAGAAGTGTCATATGATTACATTTGATGTTGACCCAATTAAGAGTAATTTAATCTTTTAGAGCATAAATTGCTTTCTATGATAAGAGAGGACATTTTTAAAAAAAACATAAGAGATGGGGCATTTTAAATTTCCACTCTCTATTGGGTTCGCTTAGTTGCCATGGACACTGTCATGAAAGTGTCATAAGAATTTTGATTTATCTCAAAAGAAGAATAAGAGAGTTTTGATAACTGCGAAAGTGCCAATATTCGAGCATTCTGATTACCGATTTTAGAATTTATATACTTATTTACATGCAAAAATTTTAATTTTAATTTAGGGGGGTGTATTCGTTCTGGAATTTGATGGATTTCTATGGATTTTAAAAGTCTGGGTGTATTCGTTCAAGACTTTTAAAAGTCTGCAGAAATCTGGGTGTATTCGTTCAAGACTTTTAAAAGTCCATATAAATCTGGGTGTATTCGTTCAAGACTTTTTAAAATCCATACAAATCTAGGTGTATTCGTTATTCTATTGACTTAAAATCCGGAATGACTTTCATGGATTTCATCCAAAAAATACACACGATGAAATCCGGCCAAGAACCACGAGAATTGAAATCCATGAAGTTTTAAGCGAGCGCTGAGTTTCAGCGCCCGCGGCCAAGAAGCCAGCGGCCGCTGCACCCCTGCGCCCGCTCATATATATATATACTATAAGGCCAGCGCTGGCTGGAACCCAGCGCTCGCTGGGGCGCTGGCCGAATGCTTTGGATTAACTTGCTAAGAATTATTAGATGGAATAGATATGGCTAGGAATAGATTGCAGTGTGTGAAGCAGTGTAAAGTTGCTTTTTCCACACATTTCAAAGCTAGCATGCAGATGCTGATTTGCTCCCAGGTGTCGTCCCTAGTTACCAGCCCCCCTTTAGATTACTAGAGTGCTGCCACCACATTTTGCATTAGGTATGCAACTTTATTATGTAAAGTAGACGTTCTATAAAAAAGAGTATTATACTGTCGATGATTCACAATCTGCAGGAAGAAGCAGGCAGCAACAAGGATTAGCTACAGCCATGGTAACTGGGGGTATGCTACAAAAATAAAGGCAGATGAAGTAACGACGTCCTACCTGTTACAGAGATTAACTGGGGGTATGCTGCTCTCGAGAAACAAGGACTTCTTCGTCTATTATAGAGGGAAGGACTTTTTGACACCGGACATCGCTGAAGCGTTGCTGGAATAGGAGAGGTTGGCAAAGGCTTTACAGGATGAAGAATAACAAGCACGGTTGCGAGCCTCGCCCTTTGCCACACCACGTTTTGAACGAACTGATGAATCTGGATTCGCGGGTACACTTAAAGAAACTCTAGATGCAGACAATAGATGGGGCAAACAACTGGGTGATAACGAAAATGAGAAGATGATAAGAGAAGCAGAATTGTTGCGACATCCCGCGCAAAAGATGAAGAAAAAGATATATAAAAGACATGAATCGCCTCAAAAGTCTCTACCTACAGTTGAGAAGACAAGTCGGAATTCTTCCAACTTGAGTCCTTCAGCTAACGAGGACGCTGCTCAAGCTGAACCAGCGAGCATCATGAAGCCGGATGATACAACGTCTGAAGTGAGATATGAAGATGAAGTGGACAAGTTATTAGATAGCCTCGGTCCAAGGTATGAGCGGCTGCTCGGTTTCCAGCGGTTGCTGGGTTTCCAGCGGTCGCTGGAACTCAGCGGTCGCTGGGTCTTTTCTAGCGGGCGATGGTTCTCCGCGGGCGCTGATTTCATGGAATTCAATTCCAA
Source organism: Salvia miltiorrhiza (assembly GCF_028751815.1). Classification (NCBI taxonomy): domain Eukaryota; kingdom Viridiplantae; phylum Streptophyta; class Magnoliopsida; order Lamiales; family Lamiaceae; genus Salvia; species Salvia miltiorrhiza. Next base: position 19,931,421 of record NC_080387.1, read on the forward strand.
AATTATCCCGTAAAGTCTTCGAAAATCAATGAAAATCAGGGTGAAATCCAACCACGAATTCTTTGAAAGTCGTCTGGAATCAATGTGAATTCCATGGAATTTAAATTCCATGGACTTTTTAAAGTCTGTGGAAATCCAGAACGAATACACCCCCCTTAGTATATTGCCATTAATTTTATTATTAATTCTATTAATTATTGAAGTGGGTCCCGATTTAAAAAAATATATAATTTAGTTATATATATATATATTAATCAAATACGTATCACCTCATATAATGAAAATCTGTATAAATGGAAAATACTACAGATAAAGGAAGCACAATTTCACGTTTAAGGGCCTGTTTGCAAGGTAAGGCAAGACTACACTAGATTATTTTTTTTTGGAAGGCCCATTATTGTTAATGCTTGATTAGTAGTCTAATTATGTGTTTGCTTTAGCGAGTTATTAGGAAGGTTACACAAAAATTTTTGCTATCCCCTGCAGCAATCTATCTATCATATATGAAACACCAGTTTTCAACAGATAGTTTTACCCGTCAAATTTTATCTCTCCTTATATCACTTATTTCATCACACTTTCTATTTCCTACTCCCCAACTCACACGTCTCTCAGTTCTCACAAATCACAATCTATAGTATTTTTTGATATCCACCAAATTTTTTTTCTCACTTTCTTTTTTTATTCTTTTTTAAAAATCATCAAATTCTATTCATGAAAAATATTTAATATGGATGTTAAATTAAAGATCATAACAAAATCTTTAATTTGATGTAAAAATTACATAAAATAAAATTAACTCAAAAAAGTTATTGTAGTTTGAAATCATAATTTTTTTTTTCTCTTTCCTTTCTTCTCTCTCCTCTAACTCTCTCCTATCTCCATTCTTCTTCTTTTTTTTCTTTTGCGGTCGTTTTATTATTCTTTTTTAAAACTAATTTTATTTTATATTTTTATTATATTAGCTCAAAGTTCTTTAATTTTAAAATATTATTTTTGAAGTAGAAGTTAAAATATTTTTAATATAAATTTATGGATGAATAATTAATTATATCATCTTAAATATTAAATTTTAGATATGATTTAGATTTATTAAATTTGTAGTTATGTTTGTATTATTTTTTTATATATTTACTTATATTAACATATCTACTATTATTATTTTTAATTAAATTTTACGTTAGATTTACGTATATATGAAGCATCAAAATGACCATTGAAAAATCATTAATCGAAGAACCATTATTGATTCTATTTAGAAATAAAAATTAAAAAGTAAATTGAACAATATAATTTTGAAGTAGCACGTCAATTTGAATTTAAATGATAATTTTGAAGTAGCACGTCTATTTGAATTTAAATGATAATTATACCATGTCCAACCCCATTTTTTTCCCACTAATCGATTGATAAAAAAAGGGTTAATAGCCAAAAAATACATGAACTATCATCAAATTTGCAAATTGCACACGATCTTCAAAATTAGCCCCAGAATATATCACCTTTTAATTTAATTGTAATTTGCACACGCGTTGACCATCACCTTAAACGTAGTAGACGTGGCAGCCGGAAATTGCAGACGTGGACTAATCGTCGGGCATGTAAAACGATGTCGTTTTATCAAGCTTTTTTAAATAAAAAAATTAAAAAAAGAAAAGAATAAAAATGTTGCTGCGCCCCGCCCCCTCTCTGCTCTCTCTCTCTCTCTCTCTCCACACAGAGGCGCCAGCCCCTTCTTCCTCACCGGCGTTGCCGGCGTCGTCGCCTCTCCCTTCTCTCGCCTCTCACCCTCCCTCTGTAACACACGCACAACCCAAAAAGACAAAGAATTCAAATGAAAATCAGCCCAACAAAACCTTAGATCTGTGCAAACCAAAATCAGCTACTACAATCCCGGTGAGGTTGCGCCTCGCCTCCGACGCCACTCACACTTCGAGGCATGAGTCCGTCTTCATCTTCGTCTCCGCTCTGCTGAGTCCGTCTTCATCTTCGTTTGCGAGTGGGAAACTCGCTGCTCGCCACCGTTGCTCCGGTCCTCGCCGTGGTTTGCCTGGCGGAGGGAGACGCTCTGTTCGTGGGCAATTCGGCGGGGAAGAAATCCACCCAATCCACCACCTGATACTCAGTCACCCCAATCCACCACCATCGCCACCGCCAGATCTGCAATCCACCGCCTGATACTCAGTCACCACAATCCTCCTCCGCCTCTAACCTTCCAAAATCGGAGGTGGCCTCTGAAGCCTCTCGGTTCGCGCGGACCGTGCTATTTGTGCCGCCTAGAGTCGAGCAGCCGCTTGAGAAAGACGAAGACGGCATAAATTGAGGGAAGGAGTGGTGAGGGAAAATGGAAAAGCGGCGCTGCCGCTGGAGGGAGACGAAGGCGACACAAATTGAGGAAAATTAGGGATTTGATTTTGCCAACTTCTCTCTTATGCCACATGTAACAAAAAATTACATTGATTTTAATTTTTATGCCACACGTATTGCCACAACATCAAAAGTGCCACGCGTACTGCCACGTCGTTGCCGGTCAACTTTAATTATAGTCAGAATTTTCGCCGTGTTTTCAAATTTTTTGGAACCAAATGTTGGGCAGTTGAACGAAAACTATAGTATATACTTTTCAATCTATTCATTCATTAGCGGTTAAAGTGTTGTAATTGCTATTCATTAGCAGATGTCTGATCCAGTTGTTTGTTATGTTCGAATAGGAGTTGAGACGGGAAGTAGTGATGCGAGTCGTAATTGGGGAAACAAGACAGATAAGACGCAACGATCTTGGTCAACGAGAGAGGAGCATGTGTTGTTTTCTGCATTGAAAGAGTTAGTTGTTAGGTCCTGGGGGTCTCGAATAGGTGTATGGGGGGGGGAGAATACACATATGGGCTATTTTTGCAAATTCCTCAATCAGAGGGATCTCAAGATGGAGATCAAAATGAAACTTTACACGCAAACAAAGACACATGTTGACTGAAAATAGTTTTGACCAAACAGGGTTGACGACTGATACTGAACACTCTTCAGTAAGGAGTTATCATTTAAGTTACTAGAACTTGACTGATGCACTTATGGGCTTTAGTCGAGTTTGCTAAAACAGAGATGATAACACTCTTCCTGACTATCAAAAGATAGATCAGTCAGACTGATATCATACGTAGCGGAAATTAAACTTAGTTTCGCAATAGCCTCGGTTGAGCACGTTGTTGGTCTTAGGTTTCTCTTTGTCGTTAATCAGTATTCAGTTTATCAATTGAAACAACACAAGTAGGAATGTAAAACTGAAAGCTATAAACAACACAGAGATTTTTACGTGGTTCGGAAAAACCCTTTCCTACATCCACGGTCGGTTGATCAGACCAACAATCCACTACGCAAGTGCTTAACAGGTGCACTGCAAACCAAACTGTGTGCTTGCCGGGTGCACACATCCGTACCACTGAAGAAAACCCTTCTTCAGTACCCACGCTTCACTCGCGTCGGATTTCTCTTGCTTAGCACAACCCGCGCTAAGACTCTCAGAGTCAGATAACCCTTCTGAACTCCGAATCATTCAAAACACTCAAATCTTTCTTTTGGAAAGGAGGTTTGAACGAGTGCCAACTATACTGCAAAGAACATGTTCTTTGTAGCAAGTTTGACCTTGGCTTCTAGGTAAACAGAGGTTTGCCTAAGGTCTAAGAGAATGTATGTAATCAGCAGTGACTGATTTTGGCTTTGGAATTCTCTTCTTCGATTCAAGCTTTGGGGAGGTTAAGCTTTAGGCTGAGTAGCAATTTCGGCAGAGCTTCAGCTTATATCGTTGAATCGGTGAAGGTTGAAGTGATCCTCGAGCGCTATTTGTAGGAGAACTCTTGAATAGATCCGTTGGCGTAGAACATCCTCAAGATTTCTTCCGTTGGAGAGCAATTCGAATTTGGGCTGAGGCTTCAATCTTCGAAGTTCCTTGTCTGGTGGAAGCGGATCTCTTGAGGGACATGAGATGCGACGTCTCTGATAAAGTAACCACCAAATAGGAATGACCTCTGCAGAGATAAGATCCTGAGATCTCTACATTTAATGCGGCTGTACTCTTGTGAGTACGTGGCTTCCTTTGAACGTTGGAAGATTAGTCCGAGGAAGAATGATCAACTGATACTTGACTTTAGTATCAGTCTGTGGCACGCATTAAGTAATCAGTTCCAAACTGATTCTTCAACTGATACTTCAGTTGTTATCTTCAGTCTTCAGTCTTCAATCCTTCGTCCTTCAGTCTTCAGTCTTCAGTCTTCCGAACCGCATACTAAACTAGAAACGAACTCTAATACTTGAGTTCAAAACTGTTCTAGTCTAATACAATTAAGACCTATGAAATTTGGTATCATCAAAATAAGGATTAGGATATTCCACAAGGTTCCCAACAATTTTCCCCTTTTTGATGATGCCAAAACCATACAGCAGTTCTAGACAACAATAAGACTGAACTCACAGCACAAGTTCTAAAACTGGGGTTAAAACAGTTCCCCCTTAACAATAGAACCTAAAAACTTGTACTTAGAGTTAAGAACGAAACAGTTCTAAAACAGAACAGAAGAAGACAGAAAAACATAATCAGAGCCTGGACAAAAAGTCATTGTCTTCAGGTTGAGATCAAAAAGAAGTTCTTTTTATTAATAACTGACTGATAAGCCATCAGTCGGGGTACAGAGCGAGACTTACAAAGGAGTACAAAATAAAAACAAAAACATCATGGGAAACCCATGGACTCCAGCAGTTTGCTTGGCTGCGCCTTTGAACTTCTTAATCTTCATCTTCTGTCTTCGTGTCTTCATGTTCCTAAGCTTGTTCCACTCTCACTTGTTTTCCGTTGAGTTGAGGCCTTATCCTTTTGGCTAATCTTCCTCATGATCATCGGATGAATCGGATGATCATTTTGCTTGATCGTCTTCAGTCTTTTGAGAATGAGTCTCTTAAGAACTTTTTCCTCCTTTTTGGCAACATCAAAAAGGTGGGATTGACTGAAGGATGAAGCTAAGACCACTGCGTGGAAATAGAATCGCAGGATGGTCCAGAGAAAGATGCTGAGGGCAAGAGGTAGACGAAGAATACGGAGGTTTAGAAAAAGAAGAAAGTGAAAGATGAGAGGAGACGAAGAAAGGGCAAGAAGTTGATTTCCATGGCTCTCGAAACAGGGAAGAAGAGAGCAGTGGACATGCAAACCAAAGGAGGTTGAGGAGAGGGCTTTTGGTGAAGAGAAAGAAGCATAAGAGGGGAAGTATGTGGGTAATGAAAATCGAATCAGCGGCTATCGTGAGGATAGACACTGTCGATGTTGCGCCAGTTGACAACGAGCTCCTGCTCATTGCTGTTGTACCACACGGGAGCTATACAGAAGGTGCAAAGCTTGCCTGAGGAACAGGTGAAGACCGTCTTCTTGAGACAGGTACTTCAAACCGTATAGTCTGGGCATGAGGATGGAAGACACTCGCTTCGCTGGATACAAGTGAGGGTAGAGCAAACTTTGACGTCGGAGAGACGTTGAGATCCAGTGGAAGGGCCCGGTGAAGACCAAGTATGTGATCGTCATTCTCCTACTCCATGACTTTGCAGTCATAGATTTCTCCTTTAGTAGGAACAAAATTTCTCTGCAACTTTGGAAGGTTTGAAAATTTTCTCACAGTGAAGGCTGTTGAGAGTTGTTAGTTGATGCAGAAAAAGAGTGAAGACAACATGGTATTAAATAGACAAAATTTGTACCAAGTAAGAAGATGAAAAGTTTTTCGAAGACTGTGCCTAAAAATGTTTTTGAAGAAAATTTCACGTCCGCCGTCACTGCAGGGGACTGAAGCTTCAAAAAGGTGAGAGGTATCATTGCATTATGTCATGTCAATGAGGTTCTCAAGAAATTTTATACAGAGGCAACAGGTTGGAAAGATTTTTAGAGAAGATATTGACAAGTTCAATCAAAACAGATTTTCCCTTTTAAAACACTTGTCCTTCTCGGATATTCCATTTTCCAACAATCAGTTAAAGGTTTTGAAAGAAACTGATCAGTTAGAGAAAGATTTTGAATTACAACTCAAGGCTCTTACTGAAATAACTGATTTTAAATAGTAAGAAAAGAAATACTTACTGATCGACTGATCATTGTAGCCAGTCGATACCACTTGATCCTGGTTGAATCATCAGGATGACTTTTCTTCAGATGAGCGCTTGACTTCATTGCTTTCCACGTCAGTGGATGTTGAACAGCAAATGGAAGACCACCAGTCAGCATGACTGTTTGAGAAAATCTTCAAACACAGCATCACTTTTCAGGGTTGATGAGGCCGATCCTTCCACACAGATCGTTGAACCTTTCTTCTGGAAGAGCTTTGGTCAGCAAGTTCGTTCTCTGAACAGCAGTTGGAATCCATTCCACATAGATATTATTCTTTTCGACGTGATCACGGATGAAGTGATGTCGAATAGCAATATGCTTGACTCTGGTGTGATGAACTGGATTCTGGGAGATTGCAATAGCACTGGAGCTGTCGCAATAGATTGGGACTTCCTTTTCGTCTATCCCATAGTCCTTCAACTGTTGGACTAACCACAGGAGTTGTGAGCAGCAGCTTCCGGCAGCAACATATTCAGCTTCAGTTGTGGAGGTGGCGATTGAAGTCCGCTTCTTTGAAAACCATGAGATGAGCTTGTTGCCTAGGAATTGACAGGTTCCGGAGGTTGATTTGCGATCAATTTTGCATCCAGCAAAATCTGAGTCTGAATATCCGGTGAGCTTGAAGTCGTCGTCTGCTGGGTACCACAATCCTAAGTTGGGTGTGCCTTTAAGATATCATAGAATTCGCTTTGCTGAATCCAAATGAGCTTCCTTTGGATCTGACTGATATTTTGCACATACTCCGACTGCAAATGCGATGTCTGGTCTGCTCGTAATCAAATACAGCAATGATCCAATGATTTCTCTGTACTTCGTCGAAGAGACAGATTTTCCTTCTGAGCCTGGATCAACTTTCCAGTTTATGTTCATTGGGATCTTGACTGATTTCATGTGCTGAATACCGAACTTGGCTATCAGTTCCTTGGCATACTTGGACTGACTGATCAGTATTCCTTCGTTGGTCTGCTTGACTTGCAATCCGAGAAAGAAATTCATTTCTCCCATCATGGACATTTGGAACTTGTTGGTCATGATGTCAGCAAACTTTTTGCACATGCGTTCAGATTTGGATCTGAAGATTATGTCATCGACATAAATCTGAACAAGTAAGAGATCTTCTCCTTCTTTGAAAGTGAACAAAGTTCTGTCCACAGATCCTTTCTTGAAACCTTGTTCAACAAGATACTCCGAGAGAGTATCATACCACGCTCTTGGAGCTTGCTTCAAGCCATAGAGCGCTTTCTTCAGCTTGTACACCTTTTCTGGTCCAGCAACCTCAAAGCCTGGAGGTTGTTCCACATAGACTTCATCGGTGAGCACTCCATTGAGAAATGCACACTTGACATCCATTTGGTGTACCTTGAAACCTTTGTGAGCTGCGAAGGCTAAGAAGAGTCTGACTGCTTCCAATCTGGCAACTGGAGCGAACGTTTCATCGTAGTCGATTCCTTCTTCTTGACTGTATCCTTTTGCTACAAGCCTTGTTTTGTTTCTCACAACGTTTCCTTCTTCGTCTTTCTTGTTTTTGAAAATCCATTTCAAGTCAATCACTTTTGCATCGTCTGGTCGATCCACAATCTCCCAAACTGAATTCCGGTTGAATTCATTGAGTTCTTCTTGCATTGCGATGACCCATTAAGTGGACTTCAGAGCTTCTTCAACATCCTTGGGCTCTGTAGATGATAAGAAACAGCTGAAATTCTTATCTTCGTTGATGCAGTTCTAATTGATGTCAAAGACGAGGTTGCACATTGATCTTCGAGTCTTGACGCCATCTGATGGTTCTCCAATGATGTTCTCCTTTGAGTGGAGTTCAAACCATCTTCGATACTTCTTGATTTCTTCTGGAGATGGTGGGGCTTCTTCAGTCAGAATGGTTCTGAAGTGTTGAGTACCTTCTGGAGCAGGGGAGAGTTGAGCTGGAGCTGCTTCGGCACGTTCAACTCGATCTTCAGCAACTGGAGTTCCCCCTTGACTGATGCCATCTGTATTGGCTCCAGTCTGAACTTCAGACCTTTGACTGATCTTTTGATACTGAAGCCTTTCAGTATCTTCATCTTTTCCTGGTCCCCACACCAAGACAGTAGAGGGCTCGGTGTTGTGGATTTCAGCTTTGGAACCTTCAGTGTTCTGGTCACGCCTTTCAGTTTCCTGTTCCTTGAAATCTTCTGTAGACTCATCAAAGACCACATGAGGTGTTTCTTCAACACAAAGAGTTTGAGAGTTAAACACTCGATAGGCTTTGCTCGAACGTTCTGTTCCAGAGTATCCAAGAAAGACTCCTGGATCAGCCTTGCTATCAAACGTGTTTAACCTCTTCTTTTCATTGTTGTGGATGAAACACTTAGAACCGAAAGCATGAAAATAGGCAATTGAGGACTTTTTGTTCTTCCATAACTCGTAAGGAGTTTTTCCATATCTTTGAGTGAGAAAGGAGCGATTCTGCGTGTAGCATGTGTTGTTGACTGCTTCGGCCCAAAACTTCAAGGGGAGTTTTGATTCAGCTAGCATCGTCCTTGCTGCTTCATTTAAAGACCTGTTTCTTCTTTTTGCAACTCCATTCTGTTGAGGAGTTCTTGCTGTAGAAGTTTGATGACTGATTCCTTGTTCATCGCAATACTCACGAATGACAGTATTGAGGAACTCAGTCCCACGATCTGATCTGATGCTGATGATGTTGACTTCCTTTTCCACGCTCAATCTCTTCAGCAGCTTTGGCAGTTCCTCCAGTGTCTCTTTCTTCTTGAAGAGAAAGATAACTCAAGTATATCGTGAATAATCATCCACAACTACTAAGGTGTACTTCCTACCGTTGTAGCTTCTTGGAGAGATTGGGCCAAACAGATCCATATGAAGTAGTTGAAGAATTCTTGCAGAGGAGTGTCCTGACTTTGACTTGAATGACATTCGCTCCTGCTTTCCTCTTTGACATGCTTCACATTCTTGTTTCTTTTGGAACACAATAGAAGGCAAACCTTCTACCAGTTGATGTTTAGCAAGCTTGTTGATCGTCTTGAAGTTGAGATGGTTGAGTCTCCTGTGCCACAGCCAGTTGAGCTCCGAGCTGCTTTTGCTGATGAGGCATGTTTCTGGTGGGTTGTCTTCCCATGAAACGACGTAGAGACTTCCTTGTCTGAAACCTTTCAGAACCACCTTCTTTTGATTGTTTCTAACAGTGAATTCATCCTTTTTGATCTTCACTGTGAAACCGCTGTCACAAAATTGACTCACAGACAACAGATTATGTTTAAGACCATAAACAAAGCTAACATTACTGATACTGGCGTTACCCATGTTGAGCACAACATAGCCTTTTGTTTCTCCGATTGAGTTATCTCCAAATGCAACTTTGGATCCAGCTTTCTCAACATACTGAGATAGATATTCTTTGTAGCCCGTCATGTGCTTCGAGCAGCCGCTATCCAGATACCATGTTCTGATTGAAGCCTTAACTTCTTCATTCTTTTTGTGTTTCCTGATTTTGACCTGCAAGGAAGAGTTACTTTAGGTACCCAATCAAGATTTGGGTCCTTCGATGTTAGCTCGAGTTCCCTTTGGAACCCATATCTGCTTCAGAATTGGTCTGGCTGATCTCTTGCGCTTTGCTGATCGTCTGACTGAAGTTGTTGGCGCTTCAGTTGGCACACTAGCATTCTTCTGTTGAGAATTTCCTTTGAAGGCCTCACTCTTGTAGGAGTTCTGTCTGAAGAGTGGTTGAGGTCTTCTTTTCTCGGTGAAGTATCTTCCTTGAGATACTCGAGTCTTTCCAGACTGATGGAGACTTGACTGATGTCGTGGTACATGAGTCGTATGATGTCCAGTTGCTTGTCGTCGTGGATGTCGCTTGGCTCGTCTGGACTCATCATTGTTTTGTCTCCATGGATGTTGTTCCTTCTGAAACTGAATTGATTTCAGTTTCTGACTGATGTGGCCGTTCTTCCCCCTGGTCTGGTAGGGAAGATTCTTCTTGATTCCTGATGTTTTTTCCCTGATCTTTGACTGAAATCTGCTTTCCAGTCTTCTCAGTAGGGTGATCTAGTTGGGGGCCTTCTTTGCTCGTCTGTATCTCGATGGAGGTGGAACATTTGATCTTGCCATCAGTTTCCATTTGCGAACTTCATCCATATCATGATCTCTTGATTTTTCTGATGTTGTGATTTCAGAAGTATCGTCCTTTGAAATGATCATGATATTCTTTCCTTTGTCAGCCGCAACTTTTCCTCCAATACTTTCAACAAGGCCTTTTGATGGAAAGTTGCTCATCATGGGTGACTTCATCATGCAGTTCTTGACTGTTTCTTCCAGCTTGTGATTGAGCCTCTTGATCTCATGAGATGCTCTATCACATTCCGAGTTGGAGATTCTGAGCTTTTCTTCCAGTCGACTGTTCTCCATGATTAGCTGATCAAGACAAGTTTCATCAGGAAAGTAGATGATTGTCTGATTCCTAGCTCGTTCATCATTGATCTCCTTTTCAATTTTCTGATTCTGCTTGAGGAGATCTTCGAACATTTTCCTCAACTGACAGTGATCAGTCATGAGCTGATAAAGCTGTTCAGTTTCATCGGATGAGCTTTCTTCTGATTCTGAGAGGTCTCCTGAAAGCATCAGGAAATTATCAGTATAAGCAGTTTTAGAATGAGAGATTACCTCTGAGCCATTCATTCCATTGTCGTAGCTGTTGTCAGCCACGCTTTCAGATCCATTGGCCATCAGGGCTTGACTCTCATCGTCTGAGCTGGTGCTGTCGAAGTCGGATGATTCTGATGTGTCTTTGGAAGAATCAGCATCGTCAGCAACCATCGCTTTCTTCCTTGAAAAGCTGCGATCTTTCTTTGCTCTCAGCTCTTTGCGCTCAGATTGAGTCAGTTCAGGGCATTCATTTTGAAAGTGCCATTTCTTTCTGCATCCAAAGCATTCCATGTCTTTGATGTCGTAAGCGACTGACTTCCTTTCTCCGCTTCGATCAGTGGAATGTCTGGAGTTGCTTTCTCTTTCCTTTCCTTTGAAGTGCTGCTTGTGGAACCTTCTGTACTTCCGAAACTTGGACTCCATTTTGTTGAATCTTTCAGTCAACAAAGCATATTGACTGAAGAAGTCCTTAGGGTTAAGTTCCGCTGGTTCCTTGATTTGCTTCTTGTCTTCTCTTGCTGAAGCTTTCAGTGCTGCTCCTCTTGAGGTTGATGGACCATCTTCGTCTGATCCTCCAGCCTTCTTGATTCCAAGATTTCTCTGAAGGTCGAACTCATTTGCCATGAGGTCAGAGAAAAGCTTGTTTGTCGGGAGCTGACTGAATCCTGGCTTATGTTGATGAGCGACTGAGTAGATCTGCCATTCTCCTCGTGACAGTGCTCAAAGAATCTTTAGGTTGATTTCTCGTTGAGTGTATTTGTCTTTAAAAATGGATTGAACTTCATTCAAGATTTGATTGAATCTAAGTTCCATTTCTTCGACAGATTCATTCTTGAGCATGAGAAAGGAGTCGAACTTCTGGCAAGCTACGGATAACTTATTCTCCTTGATTTTCTCGGAACCTACGCACATTCTTTCAAGAATGTCCCACATCTCCTTTGCAGTTCCGCACTTGATGATCTTCATGACATGCTTGTCGGGAACGGTGCCGGAGATGATACTTTTGGCGAGGTTGTCTAGCTCATCTTGCTTCCTTTCTTCGGTGGTGAAGTCTGCCTTTTGCTTTGGCTGGACCTCATCGTAAGGATCCTGATGTGGATCAATAGGGATCCGTTTGACGGTTTCGGTGATGATGATGGGTCCTTTGGTGATGACTTCCCACATTCGGCAATGTTGGGCGGTGAGGAAGCTTTCATGCCGAAACTTCCATATGTCGTATTTTTCAATACTAAACATAGGTAGAGAAGATAATCTGCTGTGGTTAGTCTCCATCAAAAAAGAGAGAACAGATAACAACAGATAGAACAAACAGCAAGCACAAAATGAAAGAGAAAACTTTTAAAAGACCCTTGAGAAAAAGGATCTAGTTCAATCAGAACCTAATCAGATACAGAGTGTTCTTGTGAACAACCTGCTCTGATACCAATTGTTAGGTCCCGGGGGTCTCGAATAGGTGTATGGGGGGGGAATACACCTATGGGCTATTTTTGCAAATTTCTCAATCAGAGGGATCTCAAGATGGAGATCAAAACGAAACTTTACACGCAAACAAAGACACCTATTGACTGAAAACAGTTTTGACCAAACAGGGTTGACGACTGATACTGAACACTCTTCAGTAAGGAGTTATCAGTTAAGTTACTAGAACTTAACTGATGCACTTATGGGCTTCAGTCGAATTTGCTAAAACAGAGATGATAACACTCTTCCTGACTATCAAAAGATAGATCAGTCAGACTGATATCATACGCAGCGGAAATTAAACTTAGTTTCGCAATAGCCTCGGTTGAGCACGTTGTTGGTCTTAGGTTTCTCTTTGCCGTTAATCAGTATTCAGTTTATCAATTGAAACAACACAAGTAGGAATGTAAAACTGAAAGCTGTAAACAACACAGAGATTTTTACGTGGTTCGGAAAAACCCTTTCCTACATCCACGGTCGGTTGATCAGACCAACAATCCACTCTGCAAGTGCTTAACAGGTGCACTGCAAACCAAACTGTGTGCTTGCCGGGTGCACACAACCGTACCACTGAAGAAAACCCTTCTTCAGTACCTACGCTTCACTCACGTCGGATTTCTCTTGCTTAGCACAACCCGCGCTAAGACTCTCAGAGTCAGATAACCCTTCTGCACTCCGAATCACTCAAAACACTCAAATCTTTCTTTTGGAAAGGAGGTTTGAACGAGTGCCAACTATACTGCAAAGAACATGTTCTTTGTAGCAAGTTTGACCTTGGCTTCTGGGTAAACAAAGGTTTGCCTAAGGTCTAAGAGAATATATGTAATCAGCAGTGACTGATTTTGACTTTGGAATTCTCTTCTTCGATTCAAGCTTTAGGGAGGTTAAGCTTTAGGCTGAGTAGCAATTTCGGCAGAGCTTCAACTTATGTCGTTGAATCAGTGAAGGTTGAAGTGATCCTCGAGCGTTATTGGTAGGAGAACTCTTGAATAGATCCGTTGGCGTAAAACGTCCTCAAGATTATTTTTCCGTTGGAGAGCAATTCGAATTTGGGCTGAGGCTTCAATCTTCGAGGTTCCTTGTCTGGTGGAAACGGCTCTCTTGAGGGACAGGAGATGTGACGTCTCTAATAAAGTAACCACCAAACAGGAATGACCTCTGCAGAGATAAGATCCTGAGATCTCTGCATTTAATGCGGCTGTACTCTTGTGAGTACGTGGCTTCCTTTGAACGTTGGAAGATCAGTCCGAGGAAGAATGATCAACTGATACTTGACTTTAGTATCAGTCTGTGGCACGCATTAAGTAATCAGTTCCAAACTGATTCTTCAACTGATACTTCAGTTGGTATCTTCAGTCTTCAGTCCTTCGTCCTTCAGTCTTCAGTCTTCAGTCTTCCGAACCGCATACTAAACTAGAAACGAACTCTAATACTTGAGTTCAAAACTGTTCTAGTCTATTACAATTAAGACCTATTAATTTTGGTATCATCAAAACAAGGATTAGGATATTTCACAAGGTTCCCAACACTAGTTGCACATGGTTGGAAGTCCGACAATGGCTTTCGGGCCATGTAAAATACTAGCAATATTCATTGGTGAATCGTAATTAAGTGGGTAGTGTTTTAACCAGTGAATCATGATCGGATTGTGAATTTTACCTAGTGTCGAACGTGAGAATCGAAAGAGAGTTGAGTGGAATTGAAGAACAAAGAGGAGTTTGCCGTTGTATTGAGGAAGTGCGCACGTAAAAATACATGGTACAAGTGCATGGGTATTTATAGAATACACTTTAGGGGCAAAATAGTAATTTCAGTTTTGAAGTCACGTTTCCCGCGTGGTCAGGGGTACTATGGTAATTTCGCCTGCCTTCGCTCATTCCTCTGCTCAGAGACAGAGAACCGTGTGTATCGGGGAGTTTTGGATTCCTCTGCGAACAGATGATTCCTCTGCTCTGACGCTTCCCGGGTATAGTGGCCATTTCTGCCGTTGACTGTCTGTGAGTGGAGCATTCCTCTGACCTCAGCGATTCCTCTGACCCGAGTGATTCCTCTGTCCAAGCTCATTCCTCTGCTCTGCATATATTTCAAAATTCAACTAAGATTAGGAAGGAATAATATCCGTGTGAAATTAAAGAATGACTTATTTGAAATCTAGCTACGTGCAACCCGGCCTCTGAATAATGATACTAGCTGCATAGCAACCTGCTCTGACGCACTCTGCAATCGGCTTTTCAAGAACTAACTGAGACAGAAACCCCCCAACAAATGCATCCCCTGCACCGTCGGTGTCGATAAGTTTCTCTTTTTGCAATGGAATCACTGGGATCAACTTCACCTTTCCACCCTCTATGATAACAGTAATTCTTTTGTGTGTTCCAGATGCTTTTGGCAATTGGGAGATCTTCAAAGCTATTTCTTAAATGTTTTCAGTCTCGTAGCCATGAACTTGGGAGAAAGTTAATGCTTCTGTTTCATTTCCAAACACAAAATTTGTGTACGGTAATACTTTCTCTTGTGCATCCTTGAAGAACTCACAGATGAATGGAGTAGACAGGTTTGTTGCAAAGATCTTATTCTTAGAAGCTGCATGCTTAGCAACAAGCAAGATAGATTCTGGGGAAACTCTCCACCAAATCCCAGTTTTCTGATTTCTTCAAATGACCATGTTTGTAGAAATTGGCAGCTGACAAGTTGGCAATCAATGACCTCTCACCACCAAGCACACACACAACACAAGTTCATGTAGACAATTCATCTTCATAGTAATTAACAGTAACACCAGCCAGCTTTGCATGTTTCTTCATTTTCTTTGGCATGTTTCTTCATTTTCTCCCCAAATTTGTCCTTTCTAATGGAACCCATGTAGCTGGTTGCACCATGAATTTGTAGCATCCGTTGGGCAACTCTGATTGAATTTTGAGTAGCCCCTCCATGCAATAAAATCCAATTTGTACTTGGATGTCATTTCTTCATACATCGGCAAATGTTTATCTTCAGCCAGAATCGCATTGTTCAATTTAACACCGTACTTGTCTGAGAACCCTTGATCAACGAGGGCCGAAATATCCAAGAGCGGATTCCCCATTCCAAGCAGAATTCCATCGGTCTCCAAAAAGTATAAGTAATCTATACTTTTTAAAGTGTAATGTCTTTTTATATTATACAATTATAATAAAATTAGTAATATTTTTATAACTTAAAAGATAACATTCATAATTTTTTAACTTATACTCCCGCGTTCACGAAAGAACTTCCTAGGAGGAAGGCACAAGTTTTAAGAAAAAAGTTGTTAAGTGTGAGAAAAGGTTGTTGAGAGTATTGAGAGTGGTGAAAAGATGTTGTAATTAGTATTGAGAGTGGTGAAAAGTGAAAAGTAAGTGGTGGAGTATAGTCTAAAAATAGGTAGGAAATCCTTTTGTGGACGTCCCAAAAAGAAAAAGTAGGAAGTTCTTTGGTGGACCGAGGGAGTATAAGATAGATCTCACTAATACTATAATTGTTCAAATAAAGGTGACTTTTTATAGTTGTATGTGAGTCAAATCAATGAACAATATCTCAATTAACAACATATTTTTATCAATGATCATTATTAGTTAGTTAAATTGTCCATCAAAATATTCATCTATTTTTTATTTTAGGTTTCTACTAAGCAAGAAAGATTTTCTAAAACTGTTTTTTATGCATATTAGTAAAAAAAGGTTTTTTTAGAACTTTTATTCTTCGATGTATATTATACAGCTCAAAATTTTTTCAAAAGACTTCATTCGTCCCAGTTATAAAGACTGATTGAATTTTGCACAATGATTAAGAAAATCATTGTAAAAAAAATTATACAAGTAACTTCCTAATATGCCCATATTATTATTTGACAATACATTAATGTTAGAGTTAATCAAAGAATTAAATAGAGATATATTTGTAAATAATTTTAAAATGCATTATCTTTTATGAAAATCGACCTATATTTTGGGATATCTAAAAAAGAAAAATAAGTCTATTTAATTGAGATGGATATAGTATATTTTATCAATGCGGATCAGGTTAATAAAGATGAAAAGAAGTCGGATGATTGTTTTGAGCACACTAAAATTTATACTCTTTTGTCGGTGTGAATTTATGATTTTTTTAGATGAATTTGAAATTAAAATGAATTAATTTTTTTAATGAAATAAATTGAATGAGAAAAATGACATAAGATAATATAAAAGTTTAAGATTTTTTTAAGAAAGTAAATAATATATTTTTTTAAAATTCAATAAAGTGAAATTATTTTGAATTGACATTCACATTCTTGCTTTCTTTTTATATAGAAATAGACGCTTCATGAAAAAAAAGATCTAGGGCTGGTAATCGGTCCGATTTGGTTATAATCGAACCGATTTTTCGATTAACCAGGACTAGTTTTAACCGGTTAATTATGGAATTTATGGCAAGTGCACTATGATTTGCAGCCAATGCAGCTTTAGCCAAAAATAAATCCCAACACAAAGGCCTACAACTAAGGGTGTAATCGAGCCGAATAGTATCTTGCTCAAGCTTGGCTTGTTTAGCTAATCGAGTTGTTTGCTTGATTATCGATCTAGCTTTAATAGAGTCGAATACAGTTCCGAGACTAATCGAGCTTTTTAAATTTAATTTTTTATTTAAAATTTTAATTATTTTTCTATTACATAAGTTAATTTTCAAATATATAAGTTATTTTATTCACAAAAATATAATATATTTACTATTTTCTTGTAAATGAATGATGTTAATTAGATACTTAATCCAAATATTACTAAGTATAGTATAAAATATAGTAAGACATTTAATGAATAATCTTATATTTTTAAGATAAATCACTAACGAGCTTGTTCACAAGCTAACGAGCTGAGTAGCGTCATGCTCAAGCTTGGCTTGTTTAGCTAAACGAGTTGTTCATTAAGTTATCGATCGAGCTTTTATCGAGTCGAACGTCGAATAGCTCATGAGTAGCTTGGTTTGTTTACAGCCCTACCTACAGCACACCAAGAAGCACTCCCACCCATTCGGCTCAACATATACTCTGCCAAGAACAAGTGAACAATAGGATAGCATTCTAAAAGCAGACACATCCTCACCTACTTAGATGGATAAGTAACTAATCAATGATTCCATTCTTTTTAACATAAAAACTACTTAAAACAATCATTCCCACGTTAAAGTTGTGCGAAAATGAGTGGAATTAACCTTTCAAAGGTACGCCGCCGGAGCTCGGACTCGGAGGCGGCAAAGGCCGAAGGGAATCGCCGGTGGATTAGCCGATGAACTGAGGGAAGGCAGTGACAAATCTCAGGTAGCGACGTGGGTAAGATGCGCCGATGGGAACTGGGGGAGGGCAAGGACGTCGCTCGGTGCTTCCCTCAACCCTCGCAGTCGCAGAGTCACATAAATTCCAGTGGGAAGTACGAAGGGGAAGGTAGAGCCCGATTATGAAAATAAGGGAAATCGCTGCTCGCTGGGAGTGGGAGCCCTAATTCTTTTAATTATTAGTATTATTACAATTTAATAAAATATATATTATTTAATTATTAAATCGGTTAATTCGATTTAACCGGTCGGCCGATTAACCGATTTACATAAAATTACATAACCGATAACCGAACCGAACCGGTAAAATCCGATTATCGGTTAACCGATTAACCGGTTTTTCAGTTCGATTTCAGTTATAACCGGATAACCGGATAACCGGAACTGTTTTACCACCCCTAAAAAGATCATCTTTATAAGTTCAAATTATAATAACGAATTTGATTTTATTCTAAATTTTTTAATGCTACTCACCTCTTAGTTATTATTTTTCATTGAAAATTTATAAAGTTAATAACAAATGCAGTAAATCACTTGTCTTGATTGAGAGTTGCTACTCTATAATGTCCTCAAATTTTTAAAGGTGAAAATTTAATCCTTTTATGTTTGTGTATGTGAGTGACAAATTACTTTTAATGAACTGCTTTCATTACATGTAATATTGATATTATGAGTTATTTGTTTAAGTAATTATAATTTAGAATACTTGGATGTTTTTGCCCCTTATATACCATTATTATATAGATATAATAATGGTATATAATATCTTGTCTATTACTATAAATTAAAATCGATATATATATATATATATATACACACATATATTATATGGAATATATCATTTATATAACATAATATATTATTAATTGTATATAAGTAAATCTTCTTAAGTTTATTACATGCCACTATAGAAATAACAGTGAATTAAAATATTAAAATTAATTTGTTGTCAAGAGTTATGTCATTATAACATTAATTATTAATTGTTGATTCAAAATTATCAATACATAAATATGATATGTCATTATACATATCATTTTTAGAAACTATATATGAAACAAAATTGTTCCTCTGTGCCATTACAAATGTCTCATTACTTTTGGGCACATAGATTAAGAAATGTGTAATTACTAGATAAAGTGGGTTGGTGAAAATGTAATACCCCGTTTCCCCGAGCTAAATTTAGAATTTATTTTCGAACTTAGATTTAAGATGATTCACGCCGGATTGAGAAAAAGAATTTATTTTTAATTCCAACAAAAATGATTTACAAAAACATTTGTAAATTTAGTTATTGAATTTATATGCATTGCATATTTATTTAATTTAGCATTCAAGTATTTTCACGAGCTATTTATTTAGCGAACCCTGAAGTATTATTACAGTCCCGGTATTTTATGTTCCTAATAGCCACCCTATATCATGATTATTTTTAGCATACATGTATTTATGCAGACAATTAAATCCTCTCATATCTTATTAAATCAATTCATATCTTATCAAATTCTTTTCCACTCTCTTTTGTTTCCATTTTCTTTTGTTTTATGCTGTCAAATTCCACTTAGCAAATCAGCCGAATCTCTCTTTTGTTTCCACTTTCTTTTGCTTCCATTTTCTTTTGTTTTATGCTGTCAAATTCCACTTAACAACAGCCAAGCTCTCCCTCACTTATTTCACCAAAATATTTTCGCAAGGCCCCTTCACCAAATTTCTCAACCTGCAGCAAGCTTCTTTCTACAGCAATAATAATCTAAGTTCTTTTCCTTCTTGATTGAGCAGTAACAACTCCCTAGCAAAGCAAAGAGCTTCAAAGGTTCAATTTTTTTTAAACCATACACTGCATATCTCTCTCAAATTCTTTACTCTGCTGAGCTTTTCATCTAAATTATTCATAGCATACAACTCCAGTAAAACCAACACATTCACAAGCATATATGTATGTACATTATATATATATACATCAGAACATGAATATTGTTAAAAGAAAAGTAGAAGAAGATATTTGTTGTTTTTGAAAAATGGAGTCTTGAGCCTTGTCGTGTAGAAACGGGTTGCTATCAGCCGGAGTTAGGGAGAGATCTGTGAACAGGGGACTGGGTTGGCAACGGCGGCTTCTGCTGCTGTCGGCCGGAGGAAGAAGGGGAGAGAGATTGAGGGAGGAGAGTGACCGCAGGCGGCGCTCCTCGTCGGGAACGAGGGAGTGTCGGCGATGGTGGCTTGGCTGCTGCCGCCGGACTGATTCAGGGAGAGAGAGGGAGTCGGAGGCGGCAGTGGCTTCTCGCTGCTATCGCCGGAGTTCCAGAGGGAGGATCGGTCGAGAGAGTGAGATATGTGATTGTGTGCGTCTGTGTGTGAGAGGCGAGAGATGGGGGAGAGGGGAGTCAGGGGACGGCGGAGGCGGCGCTGCTACCGCCGCCGGAAAAGAAGAGAGGGGGGGGGAGAGGGTGCAGCTGCGTTTGTGTTTGTGTGTGTGCGTTGTGAGGCAGAAAGAGAGAGACGAGAATTGAGGGAGGGAGGCGGATTATGTGAAGAAGGAAGGGAGAAATACTCTAGGGCTTGGTTGGGGAGTGGGCTTGAGCGTTGGGCCGGGTTTTAATTAGTGTTGGGCTGGGTTTTAATTAGTTATGGGCCGATTTTTATGAGTATTTGGGCCGAGATTTTTAATTAAATGGGCTGAGTTATTTCTTAATTTTGGGCTCCTATTTTGGGCCGAGTTAAATCATTTGGGCCGATTTTAATAAATGTTTGGGCTTGTTTTTATTTTTTAATTGGGCCATGTCTATTTATTTAGTTGGGCCTTTATTTTATTTAAGGATTTTGGGGTGCAGTTGTAATTCAAAAGAGTTGGGCCCGATTTATTTATAATAAACTTGGGCTAATTTTATAAAAACGGGAGGGTGTCTTTGATTTAATTATTTTAAATGGGCTACCCAATATTTATTAATTAGTCTTATAATAAAGTTTGATTAATTATTTTAAAGATAATTAGCATAATAATATTATTATTATGAAGTGCATATTTTAAGTAATTACTTATATGCTAAGCATGTCATGAAATTGCATTATATTTTGCAATAAAAGTATTTATGATTTAATTGGTTTTTATTATAATTCCAATTATTTAAGAAAAACCAAGTAAGGATATTGTTGGTGTCCTTAACTCAAAGATTTTAGTTTTCAATTATTTATTTACTAAATTTTGAAAACCCGGCTAAGTGAATCATAGAATATTAAGCACTACACCATGACTTAAGATTAGCTTCACGAGACCTATTAAAAATAGAATTTCTTGTAGGCTTTGTGACCAGGGGGATTAGCGCTGCTTTTCCAAGACAGGTTTATATGTGATTATGATCTTCAGGCTTTGCCTATCCAGGTGGGCTTACTTTCCAAATGTACAAAGTATGATTGAGTTATTAAGCTCTAAATGTTTCAATGAAATGCAAATTGTTTATTTAATGTAATGAAAACTGTTTATCCAATAAAATGTTTATGTGCACTCTGCTCTGTTTAAGGCTCGCGCAGTTAATCAATTGAGGTTCTCTTATGACCTAATACGTTGTTTGAGAATTGTGTACACTTGTTAGTTGACTCGGTGGGTTGATCTCCATCGGGCTCTAACCAGAGGCGTTATAAGGGTGCTCGGCTGGATGTGTTCCGGAGCATGAGAAATATCAGGCCTGCCTGGGTAGCGTCCCGAGGTCAAAGTAAACTTGTCTGGGTTACGCCCTCAGTTCAAGTAAGCGGGAGACAGAGATCCGTCGGTGGCTAAAAGGTCCGGGATCACAGCGAGTAACAGAAAGGGAGTGTGACATGTGCGCACAAATGAAAGAAAATGTTTTAACATGCTTAGAAGTTATTTCAATTTAAAACCTTCTAAGTCATGTCAAGTATGATTGGATAAACTGTCTTTATTAAAATATAAGATGTTTCAGAAAATGCATGCCCACTAAGTACATTAGTACTTAGCCCAAAAATACTTTCAAATGTTTTCAGGTTGGCTGGCCGGTGCTGACGGGACGGAGCTGAGGCTAGCGATAAATTCCTATGTTAGACTTCCGCTGTAGCAATTACTCATATCAGTCTTTTGTTTTCCCAACTTAAGATCTTCATGTTAAATTTCAAATGATATACCTGACCGAGCTTAGACTCTTCACTACTTAATTTATGCAAATGAATGTCGGTTGTCAGAAGCATGAAACAAAACTTGTGATCCAAAGGGGCATAGCCCGACTTTCTATCCTATTTCGGGTTTTTACAAGGTTGTTCCTTGTTTATTTCTATGAATTAGTTGCACCTCGATTATATTTATTCATTCAAGAATTGGGGTGTGACAGAAAATTATTTAAATATTAGGTATAGAGAGAAAATATGTTGTCAAAAAAAGAATGAGACATTTGTAATGAAACATCCCATTATGGAAAGTGAGACATTTGTAATGGGACGGAGAGAATATTAATTACCACAATATGTAGTCGTTATTATATATTACTAGTATATATAGTGGCTTGATTAATTTTAAATGTTCAAAATTTCTTTTATAGTTGTTGACTAAATATTTATGAAAGAAAGATAAATAAATACATATGTTGAATTAAAGTCCATATATGATCATAAATCTTATCTATATTAATAATTTAATAATTTGATAATTTTATATATATTTATTAAATATTATATATATATATATAATATTTTATGATCCGACAAAAATATGTTATTACATATTTAATATGGTCATATAAGGTAAAGTTAGGCTACAAATTCGTTTTAAAATAAAAATTACAAATCATGAAAATGTAATAACAAAGTATTTGTATCATCTAGAGCAGACGAAATAAACTAACAAATAAAATTTAAAAATATAATTATATTTTTAAAAATAGTAAAGTGATTTTTTGCGGGAAAAATACAATTTATTATTTTTGGAAGTGATTGTGCTTTTATATATTTATATATATATGGGGGAGGAGGCGCTCCAATGAGACCCCCTAATTTTCGTGTAACATGAGGCACGATCTGGTGCGTTTATTTTATCAATCATATGGCTGATATTGTATCTGGAGGGAGATTTTTTTTCGCAGGGTTCGAATCCTGGAGGGAGAAGAATATTTTAAATTTTGTTATTCATCAGTATATACTGCATTATATCAGTATATACTGTCTTGTTCATCAGTATATATGTCTTATTCATTACCAATTTTTAAAATTTTATTTTTCATCAGTATATACATCTTGTTCGTTAGATATACGTCTTGTTCTATTATATGTCTTATTCATTGTCCTCATGTTACACGAAAAATATGGGGGCTCATTGGAGCGCGCCCCTATATATATATATATATATATATATATATATATATATATATATTTCAATGGAGACCACTCCCTTATATAAAGAATGAAGACCAAATCATGTGCGTCGATCTTAGTATATCCAACGGTGATCATTCAACTGATTATCATTTTAATTTTTCGGCTGTTTTAATTAGTAAAGGATAGGTTTGTAATTTTCTTTTCTCCATATCCGTTTCTTTCTCTAAATATAGATAATCAAATCTTTCATCTTTTATGTATGCGACCCTTGATATAGATTTCTCCTACTTTCCCTCATCATATTCATACCAGAAACCAAATAATCTCAACAATGGTGACCCAAATCCTTCTATCACTCTCTCTCATTACATTCCTTGCATTCTCTCTCCACCTTCAGCCTACAAACTCGGGTACATTAATTTGTGAAAAAATCTCCAGCATCCCACTTAACATCTAGAAACTTCTCTGATCTCATCTGTAATTTCACGCAGATGACGTTCACGCAAAAAGGATAGAAGACAAAATTATTTTTTTCGCAGGCGAGCGACCTCCCCGCTGGAGAAGGCACGACGGCGTCAAACCAAAAATATGACCGGCGTTTTCAGTCGATGAAGCTAGGGGTCGATTAATCACGTGACAATGGATTTTGGAGGAGCGCATCCGTGTCGTGAGAGAGAGATATGAGGGCAGAAACAGTGGGCAGTCGCCGGAGCTTAAGGGTCAAGGCAGAAGATGGCTATTTCTCGTCGATCTTCTAGAGACGGGGGTTTTCGGATCTGAGAGAAAGAGGCGGCGACTTTGAAGGGCTAGGGATTGTGATCTGTCACAGAATGTTGGAGTCCAGATGTCGAGAGAGATGGGGGATGAGAGATAGGCGGCTGCAGCGGCTCCTCGCCGCTGTCACAGAAATTCTGGAGGGAGGCAGTGCCGCCCTGTAATGCGTCTGTGTGTGTGTTTATGAATAGAGGGGGAGGTGCAGATGTGAGGAAGAAAGAAGAGAGAGGCTGAGGGAGATGGTCGGCCGCCGGCTTCTCGCCGGAAGGAAGGCTATGGTGGCTGAGTTCTAGAGGGAGAGAGGTCTGAATGTGGGTATGTGAGAGGGAGATGGTATGTTCGTATAAAAAATAAATGATGTTGGGGTCCTGGAGGGTTGACTGACAGGTGTATGGAGGGGGGGAGGAATACACCTGTGGGCTATTTTTCGCAAACAAAACAAACTTAACCAGATTTCAGTTCGAAATAGGTTGAAGACTGATACTGAAGATACTTCAGTAAAGTGATATCAATCGAGCACCGGGCTTAACTAATATCCAAGTAAGGCTTCAGTCTAGTTTGTAAAACAGAGTAGAGTTATAAATCTCTCTGACTAACAGTCGTCAGTAGAATTAATAACTCAGCAGCGGAATTTAACTTAATGCGAATAACCTTTAGAAAATGTTTATCACTTGTAAAATCCTTAGTTACACTTTTCAGTTAAACCAGTTCAGTTGAAAACAGTTTTGCACAAGTAAGGAAAAACTGAAAGCAGATAAAGAACACAAGGATTTTTAACGTGGTTCGGAGATATCTCTCCTACATCCACAACCAGATTATTTGTCTGATAAACACTCTGGGCTTATGCTTAGAGGTGCACAGCAAACCTACCAATCCACCCTATATTGGATTTAACATGACTTAGCACGCCCTGACACTGTCGTGTCCAATCAGCTAATGCTAAGGTAATTGGAGACATAACCTTTAATCTGCTCCCTCTAAGTTTAAACTGGTACTACGGTAATCTCGTCTAGTTTAGTTTTCTGGTACTAAACAACAACCACTTGGCTTACCAGGTGCCAAGGGACCGAACAATTTAGTTTTTTGGTAATAAACAACAACTACTTGGCTTGACTGGTGCCAAGGAACCATCTGTTTAGTTTCTTGGTACTAAACAACCACTCAAACTCACTTTTCTCTTGCTTGAAAAGAGGTTTGGACACTTCCAACTAAGATTACTGAGAACAGGCTCTCAAGTAATCCATTCTAGGCTTAAGATAAAATACGAAGTGCCAAGTCTAATAAGAGAGTTTAGGTAATCAGCTAGACTAATTTTACAACGTTGATTACTCTCTTCTTCTATTCAAAATCTATCTATGGAAATGCTGGCTCTCTAATTCGGTAGAGCTTCAACATATGTCTTCGAATCGATGAAGATTGCAGTTGTTCCTCAAGCTCTATTTATAGGCGAAGTCTTGAATAGATCCGTTTGAGAGATGGTCTTCAAGATTTCTACTGTTGTGGGAGGATGTCGCTTCTTGGGTTGAGGTGGCAATCTTCGGATACTCCTTGTGACAGATATTTGAATTGTCTTGTCCTCGGAGTATGGTGTTTCTGTATCTTTACACGCAAAGGTAAGCTCTGATACTTGCAAGGACGATCTTCAAATCATCGGCATTTAATGCTGTTGTACTTGAGCATTTAATACAGCGTGTCCGGTACTCTTTTCTTCAGTTAGATGCAGAGTGTCGATTGGTACTTGACTTAGTCTTTGGTTCAATGCTGATATTGAATTGTGTGAACATCTTCGACTGATGACTGATGACTTCCAGTCAGGATGCGTCATTCTGCTCGTTCAGCAAAGTGTGCTTCAGTTGTATTGTCTTTGATCTTCAGTCTTCTGTTCCTTGTCCACCTGATCTAAAGTCTTTGCACCTTCAGTCAAGGCCTGTGAGGACTGAAACCCTTGGACCTGTAAAAGAGATAAAGACAAGCGAAACATTCTAATGGTTTTGGTATCATCAAAACTAGTTGGATATCTTTTTGTGTTCCAACAATTTCTCTCTTTTTGATGATGCCAAAACCACGTAACCGAATTTTAAACAGAGACAAACAAGATTCCAGTTAGGGTAAAATTCATTCCCCTTTAACAGTAACCCCAAATAACTCGCACAACAGGGAAAAAGGCAATCAGATAGGAGAAAAACAAGACAAGGAACAATTCATCATAAAGATAGATAGAGTATGAGAAAATAGTGAGAATCAGCAGATAAAAAATCAGCAAATAAAATGCGAGAAAACAAAGTTAGTATTCCAAAACAGAATGTAAGTGTCAAAAACCAAGTATAAGAAATAACACAGATTCTTTAAGAAATCAAAACCGCGGATTCCAGCCAGTCTTTGAAAACTAATTGGAGCCAGATCTTTTGGAAGACTTCTCCCCAGTTTTCTTTGCTGAATTTCATATATGTTCTTCTCCCTTTTTTGCTTCTCTTCTCTTCCGTTCTTTCTTCTTCTTCTCTTTCTTCTTTAATTCTTTCCCCTTTTTGTCATCATCAACAAGAGAAGATATTGTCTTCTGATGGCCTTGGGGAAAAGTTTCAACAGCACTTGATGCCGGTTAACTGCTATGGTGTTGAAGCTTCTTCACTTGTGATTCAAGGATGATGAATTTGGCTTTGAGGTCAAAAAGTTCCATTTCCTGAGCCTGAAGCTTCCTTTCACTTGAATGTTCCCGTACATCAGTTGGCTGTGCCTTGGTTGCATGAGCTTCCTCTGTCATCTTCTGCGCTCTTGTAGCATCAGTTGCTGGTGACTGCGCATCCTCCATGGTTTCTTCCTTTTGAGGAACCTTGTTGATCAGACCATGGGTAAGTAGATAATGTTGAATAGCAAACATTATATCATGGATGGCATCCCACAAGTTTGTGATCCCGAATTTTGAGAACACATTTGACTCAATTGAGTCCATCTCTGAGACAGTCAAGATAACATCGAGCTCTTGAAATTGAGGTCGGGGAACGGTCTTGACGAAGGTATATGTTAGGTCCGGAGGGTCTCGCATAGGTGTATGGGGGGGGAATACACCTATGGGCTATTTTTCTTTCCTCTAAAAACAGAGGGATCTCAAGATAGAGATCAAAACGAAACTTTACAAGCAAACTAAGACACCTATTAACAGAGAAGAGTTTTGACTAACAAGGTTGACGACTGATACTGAAAGACTCTTCAGTAAAGAGTTATCAGTTAAGTTACTGGAACTTAACTGATGCACGTAAAGGCTGCAGTCGAGTTTGCTAAAACAGAGATGATATAAATCTTCCTGACTATCAGAGGATAGATCAGTCAGACTGATATCATACGCAGCGGAAATAACTTTGTTTCGTAATAGCCTCGGTTGAGCACGTTGTTAGTCTTAGGTTTCTCTTTGCAGTTAATCCGAATTCAGTTTATCAAATGTAAATACACAAGTAGGAATGTAAAACTGAAAGCTGTAAATAACACAGAGATTTTTACATGGTTCGGAAAACACTTCATACATCCACGGTCGGTTGATCAGACCAACAATCCACTCCGCAAGTGCTTAACTGGTGCACTGCAAACCAAACCGTGTGTTTGTCGGGTGTACACAACCGTTCCAATGAAGATTCCACTCTTCAGTACCAACACTTCACGTTCGCTGGATTTCTCACTCCTAGCACGACCTTGCACTAGGATCTCACGGAGTCAGAGTACCTTCCTGAACTCCTTTACCACTCAAACACTCGATTCTATCTCTCGAAGGAAGTTTGAAAACTTGCCAACTAAACTTCAAAGAACAAGTTCTTTGGAGCAAGTTTGACCTAGGCTTCTGGGTAAACAGATATTTACCTAAGGTCTAAGAGAATGTGTGTAATCAGCAGTGACTGATTTTGGCTTTGGAATTCTCTTATTCGATTCAAGCTTTGGGGAGGTTAAGCTTTGGGCTGAGTAGCAATTTTGGCAGAGCTTCAACTTATGTCGTTGAATCGGTGAAGATTGAAGTGATCCTCGAGCACTACTTATAGGAGAGATCTTGAATAGATCCGTTGGCGGAGAACGTCATCAAGATTTCTTCCGTTTGAGAGCTTTTTGAATTTGGGCTGAGGCTTCAATCTTCGAGGTTCCTTGTTTGGTGGGAACGGCTATGTTGAAGAGCAGGAGATGCGACGTCTCTGATAAAGTAGCCACCAAATAGGAATGACCTCTGCAGAGAGGGATGATCCTGAGATCTCTGCATTTAATGCGGCTGTACTATGTGAGTATGTGGCTTCCTTTTGAACGTTGGAAGTTCAGTCCGAGGAATAATGTTTAACTGATACTTATCTTTAGTATCAGTCCGCTGAGTCCACGTGGCACGCATTAAGTAATCAGTTTCGAACTGATTCTTCAACTGATACTTCAGTAGGTAACTTCAGTCTTCAGTCCTTCGTTCTTCAGTCTTCAGAACCGCAAACTAAACTAGAAACGAACTCTAACACTTGAGTTCAAACTGTTCTAGTCTACTACATATTAAACCTAAGGATTTTGGTATCATCAAAACAAAACAAGATATTCCATGGGGTTCCCAACAGTATAGAAGAGGTATTGGACAATGTCTTGAAATGCATCCGGATGCTCTTCAGCTCTGAGGGTGGGAAGAATGACACAAATACCGTGTTGAGCAAGACTTAAAGGTCCTGAGATTCACATGCTGTGACGACCTTAATGATGAGGGTGTATCAGGATTGAAGTAAGAGACCTTTTCTGAGAAAGTTTCAGCGCAGTGCTGAAAGAACCCTTTGAGAGGAGGGGGAGATTTCTCTATTGGTGACATATGAACAGGGGATTTTTCAGGATAATGTTTTGGAGAGACTTTAGTTGAAGATGTGTGAGGAACATGATCGGCTGAATTGGTGACATCAGGAGACGTTGGTGCTGTTGAACTCCTTAATGATTTTCTGAGAGAGAAACGCGTGCGACTATGAACCCCTAAAGTCGATGGAGATTGAACTGCTCTTGATGAAGTAGGAAGAGCATGCGACGGTGAGGGCGTTGCACAGATTGAACCAGTGTATCTCTTGAATAGTCTGGCCGTGTCTAAAACTTCGATTACTTTATTTCTAGTAGCATTGTACGTTCTTGGTGCTGTGAAGGATGATAGAAGAGACTATGTTCCCTTGTCGAAGATGTCTTGAAGAATGAGCTTCGTCCCTTTTCTTGGCTAAAACTTTGAGGTATGCTTGTTCCCAGTTGAAGGGACCCATCTGCATAAGTGCAGTCAGCACCATTTTGTGTGGTCGGGAAATATGATCAGGTGATCCTAATGTGCCGAACCAGCATCTCTTGATGATCTTTGCCAGAATTCTGAGATGTGGGTGTAGGAGAGACATGCTCATGGTTTTGTTCGCTATAGAAAGTGAATCTTCCTTCAAAGCAGTAAGTATGATCTTGTCAGTGTCCTCGTCAGAGAAGCTGGGAGCAGGTCCGTTGATGGGAAGATAAATGATTTCCCTGATGGCTTGAGTAACATTGACATGATGTTTCTCTGAGGTTGAGAAGTTAGGTGTCGTGAAGATTATGATCTGTGCAGTGAACAATCCAGACGCAGCATCGAGAGCAATGGAGTTGTAGAACTTCTTGATTACTCTTTCTTCCAGAAAGTGACAAGGCGTTGAATGAATGAAGTTGAACCAATTGTGATGAGTGAGAATCTCGTTTAACTTGTTGTGATCAATCTGGTTGAGCAGATCCTCTGGAGTAATAGATGCCTCGTAGCAAACAATCTTCTGATCAGCAGAGTGAGATGATTTCGTCATTCTGATGAAGTATCACAATTCTTTTCTGCAAAATACAGATCTTTTCTCACAGACAGAGCTGTGGAATCAATGTGAAATAGCAGGAAGCAAGGGAGAGAGATAAAATCTTTAGATGGAAGATGAAGAGACCAAATGAGAAAGAGGATTGAGAAAATCCATTGAAGAAGATGAACCGTTCTGAGAAGTTGTGAAAAGACGTGTCTAAGGTGGTTTTCAATGAGGCTTGAAATCCGGAGAAATAAAGAGTTGACACGTGTCCTAAAAATCCGCTTATATAAAAGGGCAGGATTTTTTTTTTTGAGATCGTGGGAGTAATTGCTCAAGTATTACCATCATTTTTAAAATAAGAGAGAGAATTACAAAATGAAGTAGTGCAGCAGTTCAGTTAACTTCTCATAGAAGGACAAAAGAAATTTTCAGATAACATTCCTCAACAATATAAATTGACCAAGAAGATCATAATGAAGAATGGAGAAATGTACTGATACAAAGTCACAGGAACAGTTAGGGGTGCTTACAAGTCGACTGAACATTGAAGTCACTCGATACCCTGTTTTGGCTGTATTGAAGAAGTTCAGTTTCTCCTTGATTGGAAGCTGATTTCCTTTTAGCTACAGTGAAGATTCTTCAATTACTGAAGTTCCCCCTGGACTGTTGCATTAGTCATGTTCCCAGATTGATCTTCAGTGGTCTTTCTCTTTATCTCCTTGATCTTCTTCTTCAGGAAGCAGTCCCCTTTGATTCTCTGTTATTGACCGAAACCTTGATCCTTATCTGAGGTTTCCTTGGGAGTCTGAATCTGATTCACCACAAGTTGGTAAGTCTGCTCCATTGTTGACTGATCTTCTATCTGATGATGAAGAATTTTCTGTTGATGCCGATGCTTCTCTTGACTCCGCTTCGGCTTTTGCATGTGACTCTTCTTCTTCAAAATCAGGCCAAGGAACGACACAATAACTCTTGCCATTATCATTGAGTCGCCTTTGAGATAATGGAGCAGCTGAAAACTGAAATCCTTTAGGTTGGACCAGTTCGATCACAGTTGGAGGTTGTCTACTCTGTGACTGATGAGATCCAGATTCAGCATCTTTGGATGATTACGGAGAAACGCTGTTGTGAGAAACTGTTGCATCCTCAGCCATAACTTCTTTTCCCTTATCTTCATCAGTCGAACATCCTCCATTTCTTTCTTCAGAGCAGAGGAACTGAAAGAGACTTTCTGATGTCAAGTTCTCAATGCTGAAATCAACCTACTGTCATTTCTTTATCTTTTCTTCAGCTAATTGAACCAATGTCTCATCAAGAAGTCTTCTTGATTGAATTAGGTCACCTTCAGTTTCTCTAAAGACTCCTTGTATGAGTTGATTTCTCTCAATCTGAAATGTTTGCACCAAATCCTCCAGTCTGGTAAACTTTTGAATTATCTCTTCCTGATTGTTTCCACTATGGATGATTGAAGAGATCTTATCTATTCTGGATACAGTAATGCCGATAGCCATTTCCAGCCTCTGTTTTTCCACAAGGAGATATTCGAATTTAAATCTAAGATCCTCATAGGCGCATACGACCTGTTCCAGCTCACTCACTTCATGGATCACTTGTTCAGAGGATGAGGCTCCAGAATCTTCTACACTATTTCCGTCGAGGAGGAATTGATTCTCACCACCTGAGCTTGAAGACTCACTTGAGGAGGCGCCTGACAGAGGATAGTGAGCTTTTGTGTCCCAGTCAACAATCCCTTTTTCTTTATCCAGCTGCTCAACTTCATTTTCTTCGGAGAAGGCTTGGAATGCTGATGAACTGCACGGATCACATGCCATTCTTGTTTTCATGAGCTCTTCTGCTGAATGAGAGGAGACAGTTGGATCATTCTCAACTGGCTTTCCTTCTCTTGGTTGTCCTCCTCATTGCTCTTCTTCCATTGATTCGTCAGTCTGAGCTGACAAGTTGCTTCACGAATGATTTCTTCAAGTTCCTTTGAAGAACGCCTCAAATCATTCTCAGCATCTTCAAGATGAGACCGCAACTTTCTCTTTTCTGATTGTAGAAGTTCCAATCTCCTAATCAGTCTACTGTCTTCTACGATTCTCTTATCCATGTCTGCTTCATCTCGAAAGTAGAGATTGATCGTTTCTTGATCAAACCATACTTTACTTATCTCCTTCTCTAATCTCCGATTTTCCCTAATGAGGTCTTCAAAAACCTTTCTCAAGTCTTGGTATTTATGTAAGACTTGATCATACACACTCACTTCTCCCAGAGGTGAGTGTTTTGGACTCTCATTCTCTTCAGCAAAAATAAATTAATCATCGAAATCAGAATCAAAGGATCCAATTTGAAAGGTGTTGATGTAGTCGCTGGCACAGTCTTCAGTGTTCCTGGCCATGAGAAAAGAGATGAGAAGGACAAGAGAAAAAAGGGCGGGAACACAGAGCACGTTGGAAGAGAAAAAAAAATTGAAAAATAAAGACAACCTTCGTGTAGGATCTAGTTCAGTAAAAACTAGGTCAGAACAGTTTGTCTTGCGAACAACTTGCTCTAATACCAATTATTGGGGTTCCGGAGAGTTGACTGACAGGTGTATTGGGGGGGGACGAGAATACACATGTGAGCTATTTTTCGCAAATAAAACAAACTTAATCAAATTTAAGTTTGAAATAGGTTGAAGACTGATACTGAAGATACATCAGTAATGTGATATCAGTCGAGCACTGGGCTTAACTGATATCCAAGTAAGGCTTAAGTCTAGTTTGTAAAACAGAGTAGAGTTAATAATCTCTCTGACTAACAATCGCCAGTAGGATTAATAACTCAGCAGCGGAATTTAAACTTAATGCGAATAGCCTTTAGAAAATGTTTGTCACTTGTAAAATCCTTAGTTACACTTTTCAGTTAAATCAGTTCAGTTGAAAACAGTTTTGCACAAGTAAGGAAAAACTGAAAGCAGATAAAGAACACAAGGATTTTTAACGTGGTTTGGAGACATCTCTCCTACATCCACAGCCAAATTATTTGTCTGACAAACACTCTGGCCTTATGCTTAGAGGTGCACAACAAACCTACCAATCCACCCTGAATTGGATTTAACACTTAGCACGCTCTGACACTGTCGTGTCCAATCAGCTAATGCTAAGGTAATTGGAGACAAAACCTTTAATCTGCTCCCTATTGATTTAAACTGATACCAAGGTAACCGTCTAGTTCAGTTTTCAGGTACTAAACAACAACCACTTGACTTATCAGGTGCCAAGGGACCGAACAATTTAGTTTCTGGTACTAAACAACAACTACTTGGCTTGACTGGTGCCAAAGAACCATTTGTTTAGTTTCTTGGTACTAAACAACCACTCAAACTCACTTTTCTCTTACTTGAAAAGAGGTTTGTACACTTCCAACTAAGATTACTGAGGACAGGCTCTCAAGTAATCCATTTTAGGCTTAAGATAAAACACGAAGTGCCTAGTCTAATAAGAGAATTTAGGTAATCATCTAGACTAATTTTACAACGTTGATTACGCTATTCTTCGATTCGAAATCTATCTATGGAAATGTTGGCTCTCTAATTCGGCAGAGCTTCAGCGTATGTCTTCAAATCAGTGAAGATTGCAGTTGTTCCTCAAGCTCTATTTATAGGCGAAGTCTTAAATAGATCCGTTGGAGAGATGGTCTTTAGGATTTATGCCGTTGTAAGAGGATGTCGCTTCTTGGGCTGAGGTGGCAATCTTCGGATACTCCTTTGACAGATATTTTAATTGTCTTGTCCTCGGAGTATGGTGTTTCTATATCTTTACACGCAAAGGGAAGCTCTGGTACTTGCAAGGACGGTCTTCAAATCTTCGGCATTTAATGATGTTGTACTTGAGCATTTAATGCAGCGTGTCTGGTACTCTTTTCTTCAGTCATATATAGAGTGTCGACTGGTACTTGACTTAGTCTTCAGTTCAATGCTGATATTGAATTGTGTGAACATCTTCGACTGATGACCGATGACTTCCAGTCAGGATGCGTCCTTCTGCTCGTTCAGCGAAGTGTGCTTCAGTTGTACTGTCTTTGATCTTCAGTCTTCTGTTCTTTGTCCACCAGATCTAAAGTCTTTGCAGCTTCAGTCAAGGCCTGTGAGGACTGAAACCCTTGGACCTGTAAAATAGATAAAGACAAGTGAAGCATTCTAATGGTTTTGGTATCATCAAAACTAGTTGGATATCTTTTTGTATCCCAACAAATGAACATAGTAATATTCGTCGATATGTTCGTATAAAAACAAATGAACATTCTAATGTTTGTCGATATGTTCGTATAAAAATAAATGAACATACAAATGTTTGTCGATATGTTCGTAGGAAAACAAATGAACATACTAATGTTCACCTATTATGTTCATCGATGGATCTCAGAATGGGAAAGAGAGGAATTTTCGGGATTTGTTCAACGGGATCCCAGATTTCGGTGGATTTGAGTGGACATATTTGCCATTTTCAGATTAAATAAATATAATTAACCAATATTTAATTGCATGAAAAATCAAATTAGGAAATTATATGAACCGTTGAATGGAGTTCGATGAATGGCCTTGATTTGGTCTTTATTTTTTATCTAAGGGAGTGGTCTCTATTGAATGCAACCATACACACACACACACACACACACACATATATATATATATATATATGGTTAAGTTCCATAGAAACTGATATATAAGTAGAGAATGAAGAAGCATTGAACATGTCATGAAATGCGGTTGAACACACCAAAAATTTTGCTGAACGTTTGGGGGTCGAACCCTGTACACGTTTAACACAATTCCCGTTGAACGTTAAACGAACGAATGTTGACCGTTAGATTAGATAAGATCAACGGACGAAATTTGATTTCTTTTCTCTGAAAAAAAAAATTGTGTTTCCATTGAACTTTCTCCTATATATATATAGGGTGTGGTTCTAAAGAGAACTACATTATTTGTGAGAACTGATAAAATTAATGCATTCAAAAAAAAAAATTGCTCATTTCAGGATTCGAATCCATGATCTACATTCATCCAACAAGATGATGCATCCACCGTAGATCTTAATGATCGAATGACTGAAAATGATTATCCGTTATTCTTTTAATTAGTGGTTCTTTCTTAAATCTCTTCATATATATATATATAGATACCATATTCAATAAATTTAATCAACCAATGTATTTAGCATTAATTGCTCTTATATACTTATATAGACATGCATAGTACTATATTTAAATTATAGGCAACATAGTTGAACAATGTAGTAATTAGAAAACAAATAACAGAGAATAATAGTAGTCGGAAAAAGTATAACAAATAAGGAAAGAAAAATTTAAATTTAACACAAATTTGGTAAAAATGTCAAACCCCCAAAAAGTGGTACGAAAATAGAGTCTCTCCTCCATGGAGGTTTTCTCTTACTAGACTTCTCCAAGATATTACCAAATCTAGGCAGATTTGGACGATTTTCCCTGTGTGTATACAACTGTACAAACCCATTCTTGTACATAAATATGAATACGAAAACCTGAAAAGTGGAAAGTGGGACCCGCGCAGATGCCCAATAAAAGCAAAGTCCGAGCTTAATGTGGCAAGAAGAGAGAGAAAGCGGAGAGAGAGTCATGCACTGCATACAAGAGTAGACCATGCAAAAGCTTGCCGTTTCAGTGCCATTTGTGGGATTATAAATACTCCCTCTTCCCCAACGCCACTCTGTCTTCCTTCTCTCTCATCTCCTTATTTGGAAACCCTTTTCTCCCCTTTTTCTGAGTTGCTTTTGTTTCCGGTGGTGCTGATTGCGGATTTCGGGTGCGATTAAATGGGTCGGGGCAAGATTGAGATAAAGAAGATCGAGAATGTCAATAGCAGACAGGTTACCTTCTCCAAGAGGCGAGCGGGATTGTTCAAGAAGGCTAATGAACTCGCCGTTTTGTGTGAGGCTGAAGTTGCTGTTATTATTTTTTCCAACACTGGAAAACTATTTGAATTCGCTAATTCAAGGTCTGCATGCCGCCCATCTCATCTTCTTTTTTAAGATTGGATTTCAGGATTTGATTTTGCTCTGTTTTGGGGATTTCCTGTTGTGGTTGCATGTGCCTGTTTCTTCTTTTGTTTTCTCTTTGTTTTGGGGGTGCTGATGAAGTGACTCAATTAGATTTGAATTGTTTTGATTTTTGCAGCGAGTCTTGATTATGTGGCTGTGGACTTTGCATGTCGCCTTGTTTGATGATAATTTTGGTTGTTGGTTTGGAGTAATTCAAGATTTTTTTTTCTTCCTTTTGGTACCAATTCATTGGAGTTTTCTGTTCATTTATGTTTATTAAAGTTTTCGCCAGTTGTTACACTAATTTTAGATTGTCCAGATTTTGGTCAGTTTCGATAAGTCTTGAGTTAATTTACTCTGCAAATATGTGAGAAACCTTTTACCTTATGTTGCACTTTGCATATATGTGAGTTAACTTTTGTTATTTGGTTCGCTATTATGATTTCATATGCTTGTGCTTGTCGACAATGCCCAAGTTTTCTTGTTTATTTGTTCTCTCGGAACCGTAGAACATGATGTGCCATATAATGGTTTGCATTTTGTAAAATTGAAGATATCTTGAAGGACAAAGTATCAGAATTTGACATATGTAAAGGCAATGTGGTTCAATTTCTACCTTAATCTTGGTGCCAGCAGCTGTTAAACCTTGGTGTATTTGCTGATATGAACTAATAGCTCAAAAGAGAACTACTAACACAAAATTTAGTGAGGGTGTGCCACCACCGCAGTATCTGCCAAGAAGATGTATGTTGATTGCCTAAATGTATGGAAATTACCATTGCTAATCTTTAGTGTTTGTAGTTTTTAATATAGAGATGAGAAGTTGGGAATGCTGCTAAATATTTTTTATTGTCATTATTGAAGTCACAGGAAAAGCAAAGTAATCTCAATAGTAGTATGGATTGTTTTTTATGAAAGTTGGAATATTTTGTGATCGCTTTGCTCCAAAGTGCTTAAAGTTGGTGTAACTCTGTTCTTGTTGATTGGTCATGCCTTGATATGTTTAATTTTCATTTTTATACTCTTCTGAAACCATATGTCACCGATTCTTGTTTATCATTTTGTTTACTGCTATCACTTAACTACATTAGTTCTATAGGCATCTACATTTTCTTAGCAGGTCCTTTTTTGTGTG